>NC_134484.1:318572425-318744925 GCF_040206685.1 Ascaphus truei
CTCTCTCTCTCTCTCTCTCTCTCTCTCTCTCTCTCTCTCTCTCTCTCTCTCTCTCTCTCTCTCTCTCTCTCTCTCTCTCTCTCTCTCTCTCTCTCTCTCTCTCTCTCTCTCCCTCTCTCCCTCTCTCCCTCTCTCCCTGAGCAGCTCTTACAATGATCAAATGTTTTATTATTTTTATTTTTCTATACTGAATTGAAGCAGGTGGCTTCTCAGATGAACCCCATTCATTTCAACCCTGAGGACCCCCTGCTTCCGGAGATAGAGGGTGCCAGTAGCCCAAAAGCAGGGACCCCCCACCGAGTTAATCATCCTCTGCATCTTACTGCTTTCTCGGCCATGATTGAGCTCTGACGCTGCAACCTCACGCACCCATGGAAGCAGTCCAGCTATATCTGTACATCCGTATTATTTAGATCAGGGGTGGCCAAATCCAGTCCTCAAGGGCCACCAATAGGTCAGGTTTTCAGGATATCCCTGCTTCAGCACAGATGGCTCAATCAGTGGCTCAGTTGTTGACTGAGCCACCTGTGCTGAAGCAGGGATATGCTCACAACCCGTCCTGCTGGTGGCCCTTGAGGACTGGAGTTGGCCACCCCTGATCTAGATGAAAGCAATGGACCAACACCTTTTAGTAGTAAACCAAACCTTTAGTAGTAAAGGATCAGAAAGGACCTCTATGCATGAAACAACTGCATAATATCCCAGTACAAACTATCTTACTATATACTATCTAAGTTGCAACCTAATTTTTTCTCCATGTTATGTTTAACCCCACCCTAAACCTTTTTTTGCTCTTTGTACCCCCACTCCTCCTGCAAACTCAATAATAATAAAATAAAAAAAATCAAAGTAAAAAGCAATACTACATGTAATGAAAAACAAAAGTGTACAATGTATCTAATAATGATAATAATTCTGCTATCCACAAGGACTACAAGTTCCAGGATGCATTGGCATAACAGTAAATACCCTTCTACATACAGTACTGTGAAAAAGGGCCTAGGAATGCTAATGACAATATTGTAATTACTGCTGATGAAACGATGATGAGTTGTTTCATATATTTTTATGTATATATTCTGACCAGAAGTGAAATAAGTTTTATGCTGAACTGCTGCATCACGTCACAGGATGTACGTTTATAAACACTGCTTCTTTATGGCCAACTGACATAAATACTTAGTTGCCATCTGGACTAAGGTTGCAACAGTTAGGTCAAAGGGGGAAAAAATCCTGTTTTTCTCTCTCGTTTGTTTGTTTATAATTAAGGGTGGAAATACAAGTTAGAAAATACTTTGTGATAAACTGCGGCAAAGAAGTTTATTTAAATGAAAAACCAAACCTTTTAAATCTTCTATGGGTTATTTTTTTTAAAAATAAATCCGTTCTGTAGTATTAGATAAAACTTACTGTATTTTAAATTATTAACTCTTATTGTCATTTTTTATGCGTTTTAAAGCATCCTTTGATTTCTATAGCAGGTTTAGTCCACCTCCAAGGAGTGCAAGATATTTACAACACTTTCCTGTTTGTGATAATTTGTTGCAATATTCCCAGCAACTTGAGCTGTAAACTGTAACAATAGATACTGTTACCTTAGTAATATAAGGATACATTGTAGCTGCTGAGTTATTATTACACTGACTGAAGCAGCCATTATGTTAGGCCCACAATCAGGATTTTGACAGATTTATAACAGGCGCTCCAAACCATTGCCAGTTTAGGTAAGAATATCAAATTATACATTGTCACGTGCTTTACATATACAAATAAGAGGAGAAAAAGCGGGAATGTAATATTGCTGCTTTAAACCAGATACTTGACTAGAAAGCGCTTCTATATATGACTTCTGTATGGGACACTTTGCCATATAAATTATCTATTTTGCTGCAAGAGGATACAAAAAGGCACAAAAAGTATTTATTTGAAGCCACTCAACAAAAGGTGAGTAAGTGCTTCTTAAAGGTAATATCTGATATCTGTGATAGTCTTTACAAGCATGAGTATCATCTTTAATCATTAATTCCCCAGCAAAATAAGTAAATTAATCAATTCGTTTTTTTACCTTTTTTTAAATCAGCGCACAGAAAAAATGACCCCAACTCAACACTTGGACCCTGAAAACACTCCAAACACAGTGTGCGCCTGAATGGCACTTTATCATTCGATAAAGTACTGTTTGGGCCCGGAACGTATTGAAGTGTTTACAGGGTCTCCCTTCTCCCTATTTTTCTACGTTTTCTTTATATTCTTTTAATACAATTGGATTATTTTTTTTGCAATGGTTTTGTTGGGTTAGTTTATTCTGTGCGCTGATTTTCTGTGACTATATACATTGCTGGCAACTTGCTCGGCTGTACACTTAGGCCTCGGCCAGGGTGGTGTTCAGCGGGCGGGCGCGCTCACGCTGGCCGTGATGAAACACATTGCGGCAATGTGTGTGGCCAGCGTGAGCGACTGCCTGCGCCGGCGCCTGCTCGGCACTTAGCTGCTTGCAGAGCAAGCAAATTTGATTTTGCTGCTCGCAAGCGCGTCACGTGAGCGGTTCGCCCAATGAGGGCAAACCAGCTCCGTGATGTCGTGGACGTGCCCCCACACGAGCGTGAACCTAGCTGGCCACGAATCGCCCGGCTGAGCAGGGCGCTGCGCACGAGCGCCAGCGCACATGCTCCCTGCCTGGCCGCAGCCTTAGTCCTTCCCTTCCGGAGTTCCATGAGGATATTATAGCAGGTTTGCACTGAAGACACAGTTACTACAGCTAGAGAGTGAGTACGGGTCATAATGGATGAATGAGATGAGCCGCAGACTCCTAGGGTAGGTGTTGCATATATGCATTGGTTTATAGATCTGCTATCAAGTTAAAATGATCCCATGGAGGAATGTGTGTTTTCTCTACTTAGAGCACTGATTTATAGTGTATTAATGTATAACTTTTTTTACCTTGCCTAATCCAGAAGACAATTCAGTTTTACGTCTTGGGATGCCTGTTTTGTTTTAGCAATACCAGATACCAAACCCAATCAATAAATAATGAGAATGTTGGATGTCACAGTACAGATGTAGCCAACTTAAATCCTCCGGCTGGCAGTGGGATATACACAGCGCACCATCGCGAGAAGCCGTCATTGTATCAAATGTCACCCTTGGAGCACGCACGCGGCATTAATAACACTGACTACATGTGTAACACTTATTATTGCTTGGCTCACCGGCAGTGACGATATGCACGGCTATACCATCCTTGCAGTAATTATGGAAGAGCTGGTGAAAATATCAGATGGTGTGGGAGTCTCCTGCTGCTTTTTCTGCTTTCGCAAACCTTTTTATGTTGTCTTCAATTATTTTGACCTTTCTTTTATGCTGCGGAGCTTAAATACTCGCATGTGTGTTTTTACTTTTGTGGGCGCTAGGCAATATGCACATAATATATATTGCACGCAGAGCCTCCATATAGACACATTCCTCAGCACTGCTGTGGCAATTCACTTATGTTAAGTAAACATCAGCTCCCGAGGCAAAGGTCAACACATTGAGAAGGAGCTGACCCTTTAAAAATAAAGGTGTGTTAGTTTGGGGAGAAGGGGAGATATCTTCCATATGTAACCTTTTCAAGATGTCACTGCCAATGGAAACTAAGGATCCTTAGATAGACAGAACACTTCATTAAATATGTTCTGTGTGTCATAAACCCTACAGGGGTTATTTATCAGCCTCCCATCTGCTAATCTGGGGCAAAACGTCTATCAGATGTATACAAAATAAATACCTCTTCAACTCTAATGTGAAAAAGTTTCTTAGTACATTTGGTGAACTCCCCCCCCCCCCCTAGTTTTGCAGATGGGAGACTTTAATACATTACCCCAATGCACTAGTGCCTCAGTAAAGCAAATACACCAAGTGAAGTTAACATGATTGGTCACAGTTTTATTAAGTGAGCTGAAACCTTAGTATATATACTGTATGGACCAGTAAGAAAAAGACATGGTCAAATATTCCAAAAAACTATGTTTTGCATAGAAATGCATGGTTGTTATACAGGTTTTGTATTAGGGTTATTGGCCTCCTGTTAAACCAATGCACATCCGTAGTGATACAATCTGGAAACAGATTAAAGAAGCAGCCTCAGATGGTAGGATGGGAGCGTTTCAAATCCAAACTGGTTGATGCATCCACTGTAATATATAAAATTTGACCCAATTCGGTATTTAATTTTTTTTTTTTTTTTGGTTTTACTAAAACATATAAAGGGAAAGACATGGTATACCTCAACGTTACACATGTTGCAGTAGTTATCTGTCAAGAAAGGAAGGAAGAACATAATCAACAATTATCAGAAAGTGTTTACATAGAAGTGACTACATGATTTGCTGATAGTGGGCCCTCCTGACGATATGGCAATTTGTAATCGCTGTGTAAAACGTTCAATCGCTGATGTTTTCAAAACGTTAATGCAGGTAGGTATTTGAAGAGGAATCATCTGTCTTAACAATATTTAGATTATCATTGGTATCATTTACATTCTCGCTGTGTGCAGTGGTGAACAGAGGAAGAGCTAATTGCCCCTTCTTCCTGCTAACAACATATCTAACGTTTTTCTAGTGTTTTTTTTCTCTGAAAAAAAGATCTTGCAGTATATATATGGTAACACTTTTGCACGTGTTGATAATATTTTAAAGGAACAGATCTTCCCCTCTCCCTCCCCTTTTCGTTGCCACATTGTAAACTGTAAACTACTCTCTCATATCCTCCGCCGGGCCTCCTCTATTGGTTCCGTCTGCCCTCATAACTCTGACGGTGCCTCTCTTTTTTTAACTGCCCGTTCTGGCAACCAAGCCTTGACTGCTTCAACTCCCTCCTTTTAGTCCCCCCCCCGACCCCCCCGAACCACTCTCCTCTGCAGCAAATCCCTCTCCCTCTTCAGGAATCAAATAATGCAACCTTAACCCTTGCATTGCACTCCTCTCTTAGTCCAGTCATGCACCCTTACGCCTACGCTACACTACAGCCCCAGGGCCATCTTTCAAAATGTCAGTATGGCTAATCTGACATTGTTGTGCATCAACCTGGAAAGAGGAAAATGCAACACTCACAGGGTCTTCAAGGTAATAGCATTTATTCAAGGATCGACGCTTCGATCCTAAGCCGTGGACCTTCCCGAGGTTATCAAGATAAGAAAGGTCCATAGTTTAGGATTGAAACGTCGATCTGTGAATAAATACTATTAAATTGAAGATGGTGTGAGTGCTGGATTCTCTTCTTTCCAGTACACTACCTGAAAGCGTTCCAGGCCCTTCTAGCACCCATGACTGTATACAATGTTTTCAGCGTGTGCTCCTGCTCATTTTCTCCAGTGGATCAACTTGTCATTTCAATAACAATTAAATTTTCCCATGCTTAGAACTTTGAATATAGTTAATTTTGAAGGGTTTTTCCTGGTGTGTTCACAGGTACTGTATCTCTTCACATGTGGTATAAATGAGTATTTTGGGTGGTATATAAGCCAATGGGTACCCTACTAAACAGGATTCCTCTCTCTTCTCTCTCTCTTGTGGACTGTCCCGCTCCTACCTCCCTTCTCTCACTCTTCCTCTCTCTCCTCGACTTGTCAATTTTGACCAACCTTTTTGGCAAATGTTTTTACTTTTTCGTAAGTTCGTAATCTTTTTCGTGATCCAGCGGAACAAACGTAGGCAAAGTGAGTTTGGGCAAGTTTGCACCTCTCTGATAAGCAGATACCTATGCAGTGCCACCGCTGGCAAGGCAGAGCTGAAAACATTTAAGAATAGTGATTGTACGTTAAATAACAGCATGCACAAGGTTAATATAATCCAGGGAAGTATAACACTCTCTTAACCTACCAGATGAACCTTTTGACCATGCTGACCTGTCTGTAGCCCACAGTTTATATCCACAATATTGTCTTTGTTTCTGAAAGCGCTTCCTTCCCGGTCAGTTCTCATTACCAGTTTCCTGTCTGGAAACCTTCTTTTTGTGTCCTGTGTATACATTATACATCAAATGTATACAGAGTTGTACAAGAGGTATATTTTATGAATGGCTTTACATTAGGTCTAGATTGTCTAAACATCACAGTGGAAATTTGTTTAATAACCAATTTACTGTGTATAAAATATGGTTTTTGTTTCTGCTGAAAGGACCCTTATTATATTCATGTACTGTATGTTATTTCAAAATTAAATGGAAAGAAATGTTTATAAAATGTTGTCAGTGCTGGGCTGTTAAATGTTAGTAATATAAAGTCCGCTCTTCAACAGGCAGCAATGCTCACCAAAATGTGTATTTTCTTTCTTATGTCACACCATTGATCTCAAGATATTGATAGTTTTATCTGTTTTACCTAACGTTGCACCTCCCTATTGAGATAGATTGATATGTCACCCATTATTACAGTCTCTCACCAGGCCTCGTGGGAGAGCGGTATAAATCTCACTGAATCCTTAGGGGCAGCACACTCCCTCTTTGCCGGTGCCCTGCCGCTATCTATTAAGTTCAGGATTTCTCACTCTGTTGGCTTCTGTGACTCACCGCCAAGCACTAAGATCTCATTCCCCATAATCTGTGGAGGCAAAGAGCAGGCATGATGATTAGAGCTTGTGCGGATGTAAGACCACCCTCCAATTCCCATCCAATTCCCATCCACCCTCTGCTGCCTCCTTCAGTCCTAACACCCTTCACTGCCAACACCATCCACCATCTTCTGCTTTTCTTCCACCTTACATTGCTCCCTCTAGTACTTGCACCCTCCACTAACCCCCCCTCCAGACTCTGCTTCCCCGCCATCAATCACACTCGGCTGCCCTTTTCAACCTCCCTCTGATGCCCCCCCCCCCCCTTATCCACCCTTTGCTTACCCTCTGCTCTTTCCCTTTTTTAGCTGCCCTCGTATACCCTCAGGTCTGTTTCCCAGACAGCACCAGACAGGAAACTTCCTCTTTTTTTGTTTGTGTCACTGTGACGAAAGCTTCCACAGGCTTATTAATATTACACAAAAATAACTGGGTTTGAACTGAACGAGGCTTAAGATATAATAAATTGTATTTATTCCTTAGAATAAAGGTGAACACAACAGATAATACAGTAACAAACAAGAAGTACACTTACTTAGGGGTTGGGGAATGAGAAGTATGATGTAGCATTTCTCTCAGCAATCAGGAAATCATTCAGGTGATATCAGGTAACCATATCAGCAAACGAAGACAAAGGATATATGGGTGGACAGCAGTTTATAAACCTTTTGTCCCTCTATCTGTAACATTAAGCACTGGTGATTGGTTTTCAATTACCTCCAGCCAATCTTTAACATGGGAACACATTTCAACACATGCCCCCCTGCTAGCTGGCACAGGTGCAGTAGAACTCTGGGGTCTCATTTCTGTAGCCCCACCTATGCAAATGGAATGCCAGCCATTCTACCCATTTGGCTTTATGGCAGGAAAACCTTTGTTGGAAGGTGTTAAATGGAACACTTAAGAACTGCTCTGTTTTGAGCCTCAGATAAACAGTGAGGGTGACAAAACTCTTTGAACAATACTTAAGTCCTAGACATTCGGTCGCCTCTCCGGCCATCTGCTACATTATGGCCAAAGAAATTTCCTCTGAAATTTATCCATACCTTAGAATACAGTATTAAGCATAAAACATAGACGTATTAAAATATCCGGTTCCGTTGGGTCTAGCAGGTCCAAACTTCCCAGTTCGCATTGCCAGAACTGGGACACCATATGGTCCAAAAAGTGACTTGCTACGACCTAAGGAACCGGAGTTACACAAATGCACATTAAATCATTTTAATACAAAAATCTCCACTGAAAAAGAAATCTCAGCTTTTCACTAAATCCCCATTGAAAACAACGGGCAGCTCCGCCATAGACTTTCAATGGTAAATCGCCGCCATTGAAGTCAATGGGGTTTTTCTGCCATTGAAGTCTATGGGAAAAGTCCCGAACTTCAAGGGTGTCCATACTCCGTCAGGTTGGTCCAAGCGGGTCAAGGATGGTTCTGCAGCGATGCCGGAGCAGTGGCTACAGATACCCCAAACCCTGATCCGCTGGACCCTCCGGAACCGGAGCTATGGAATACCAAAATTCAGTTTTTTCCACTTAGTCATTTTTCAGAGCCGTTTTTGCCGCCGCCGGCAAAGCCTATGGCGCGACCCGCTCTATCTGGTTCGACCCTTATTGGGGGTCCAAGATTCGGGGACCTGGTGGTGGTCGAGTGGGGGGAAGCCCAGGAACTAGGGGCAAAAAGAATTTTATTCCTAGGTGCTCTAGAACTGTTTATTCCCACGCTAATTGACGTTGAACTTGACTCAAGTGATTTTAACTCTTTTAAAGGACATTGTATCCGCTTTGCGGTTTGCGGTCTGGACGGCAGCCAACTCGTTCTTCGAAAGGGTACCTCGAGGCATCTCCATTGAAGTCAATGGGCCCACTGACTTTCAATGGGAAACCGCCGCTCTCCCTCTCGGATGCCACCTGCTGGTCTTTACAGGAAACAGGACTAAAACAGCACAATCTTCCATTGGAATGCATTGAGCCCTAATGGCGGCCAATGGGGACCTGCAAAATGGTGCCTGAAAAGGCGGGAAAACTACACAAAGAGCTATAATCATTAAAGAACTATTAACCCTTGTGCTCCCGGATGGATTCTAGTGTGTGTAATGCAGACACTGATTAACACAGACATTACAATGGAACAGGGGAACAGGGGGAAATACATTTACAGGTCATAACAAGGGTTAAATCACATTTCTGGACCTCAGTCCAGTTAACCCCTTGTCTCCCTGGTGTGGTCTGGGGTGGCCAAATGGGGTGCAACCCCTTTAATACCGGGCCACCCCCTTTCTCCCTCTACACCTCCCCTTCTTAATGCATGTCCTGTGGCCCACTGGCCCTGACGTGGAGTGGGGCACTGCTGGCATCATTAATGAATTCAGTCTCAGAGGGATAGTCCTGGCGTGAAAGTCCATCAGCATTGCTGTTTTCACTGCCTTTATTGTGCTGAATGGTAAATTCAAATTCTTGCAAAGCCAAGCTCCATCTCAGCAGTTTGGCATTTTCCCCTGATACCCTCTGTAGCCAACTCAGGAGATTGTGGTCTGTGATGACCGTGAAAGCCCTCCCATAGACATAGGGCTGGAGCTTTTTGAGTGCCCACACAATGGCCAAGCACTCCTTTTCAATGGTGGCATATGCCACCTCCCTGGGGAGCAGTTTGCGACTGAGATACTGCACCGATACACTTTATTCGAACAAATACCCAGTTTGTACCTGGCAGATACCTGGAATGCGCCGCTCCTCACCTCTGACAAGCCCCGTTGAGTTTGCCTTCCCAGCCTGGGTTCATGCCTGGCTGACGGGCGGCTGATCTGTTAAATGATAATGATTAGGATTTAATAGGCTGCAATGCTTCGCGTGTCTACCAGATGGCATAAATTCATGAATTGTAATGCAGTATATATATACTGTGCAGTATTGCAGCCAGCGGGAATAAAATGCTTCAATCCCTGCTTGGAAAATACCTCAATGCACTCGGGCAGAAAACAGTCACAAACCTCAATACACCCGGGTATACCCGAATTCGTGGGACTAGCCGAGCTCGAATAAAGTGTGTCGCCAGTGTACACCACAGGATGCTCTTTGCCGTCATCCCCCACCTGGCTCAACACAGCCCCCACACCAAAGTCTGAGGCATCAGTCTGAATAAGAAAATGCTTGGTATAATCTGGGGCAGCCAGGATGGGGGCCTCAGCAAGCGCAGCTTTCAGTGCCTGGAAAGCAGTTTCACAGGCAGGAGACCAGGTAATAAGCACAGGCAGTTGCTTCTTAGTCAGATCAGTCAGGGGTTTGGCCACGGCGCTGTACTGTGGGACAAATTTCCTGTAGTACCCTGCGGTGCCCAAAAATGCCATGACCTGTTTCTTGGTTTTTGGAACAGGCCACTGAACTATGGCTTCTACCTTGGCTGGCTCTGGTTTGAGATGCCCTCCACCCACCCTGTGCCATAAGTACAGGACTTCTGCCATCCCTACCATACACTTAGTGGGTTTTAAGGTAAGCCCAGCCTCCCTGATCCTATCCAGCACTGCAGCTACATGTCCTATGTGGGATTCCCAGGAATTACTAAAGACAGCAATGTCATCTAAGTAAGCCCTGGCATAGCTCTGCATCCCTTCCAGTAACCTATTGACCAGGCGTTGGAAGGTAGCCGGGGCATTCTTCATCCCAAATGGCATCACCAAAAACTCATAGAGGCCACTTGGAGTGATGAATGCTGACTTCTCCCTAGCCTCCAGGGTCAGGGGATCTGCCAGTAGCCTTTGCTCAAATCCATGGTGGTCAGATACTTTGCCCCCGCGAGTTCATCTAGTAACTCATCCATGCGGGGCATGGGGTAAGCATCTGACACCGTCCCAGCATTGAGCAACCGGTAGTCCACACAAAACCTTGTGGTTTTGTCCTTCTTAGGCACTAGGACTACTGGACTTGCCCAAGGGCTCTGGGACGGAGTAATTACCCCTAGGGTCAGCATCTCCTCTATCTCTCTTTCCATACTGGTCTTGACCTCTGCTGACACTCTATAAGCGTGCTTATGCAGAGGCTGCAGGTCCCCTGTGTGTACTGGGTGTTTGGTGAGATGTGTGGTCCCTGGCATGTCAGTGAAGAGGGCGCTATACTGAGCTAGCATGTCCCTGGCTTCTCCCTTCTGCCTAGCACTCAACTGTGCCCCTATCTCTACCTGCTCAATAGTGTTTCCTTGCTTTGCCTCCCCTAGGAGATCAGGCAGAGCATTGCTCGCCGGATCCTCCAGCAGTGGGCTACAAATGGCCATTACTGCTCCCATACTCGGTGCTCTGTATTCCTTTAGCATATTAATGTGATATGTCTTTTGCCTCTCAGGCGCTACCTGTACAACATAGTTGCACTCATTCACCTTTCGGATAACCAGGTACGGTCCCGACCAGGCAGCCATCAGCTTGTTCTCCCGAGTGGGTTTGAGAACAAGCACCTGCTGTCCTGGGATGAATTCTCTGCTACGGGCCTGCTGGTCATACCATTGCTTCTGCTTGGTCTGAGCAGCCCTGAGGTGGTCCTGGGCCACCCCCATAAGCATCTCTAACCGGTCTCTGAGATCTACTACATACTGGATCACTGAAGCATCAGTAGCAGTAGTCTCCCCTTCCCATCCCTCACGGAATAGGTCCAGAGGTCCACGTACCCTGCGGCCATATAGCAGCTCGAAGGGGGAGAAGCCTGTAGATTCTTGCGGTACTTCTCGGTATGCAAACAGAAAGTACTGCAGGTGAATCTCCCAGTCTTTCCCCTCCGCCTCTATAAAGGTCCGAAGCATCTGCTTCAGGGTACCATTAAACCTCTCACATAATCCGTTTGTTTGGGGATGGTAAGGGGTAGTGCGCCGGTGCTGTACACCGCAAGCATCCCAGAGACAATGTAACAGTTCACTCATGAACTGCGACCCCTGATCGGTTAGGATCTCACTAGGGAAACCTACCCTAGCAAAAATGTTCAGCAGAGCTGCTGCCACTGTCTTGGCACTTATGGTGCCCAGCGCTACCGCCTCAGGGTACCGGGTGGCAAAATCCACCACCGTGATGTAGCGCTTCCCTGACCTGCTAGGAATCATGAGGGGTCCTATCAGGTCCATCGCTACCTTCTGGAAGGGTTCCCCTATTATCGGTAGGGGTTTCAGGGGTGCCTTCACACGGTCGCCCGCCTTACCCACTCGCTGGCAGGCATCACAAGAGCGGCAGAAATTGCTCGCATCTCGGGATGCCCCCGGCCAGTAGTAACGCTGTAATAACCGGGCTCACGTCCTGGTGACCCCCTGATGTCCCGCTAACGGAATAGAGTGAGCTACCCATAACAATTGCTGTCGGTACCCCTGGGGTACTACTAGCTGTCGCTTACCGGTCAATCCCTTCTCTATCCCCGGGTTCCCTTCTTCTCTTTATAGGAGTCCCTTATGCCATAGGCAGCGCTCAGTGCCCTCCCCTGCCTGAGATTCGGATGCCCGAAGTCTCACGCCGGCCAGGGTAGGGTCTGTCTTCAGTGCCTCCCTAAACTGGGCTCCTAAATCTGGCCACCCCCCAGTCATGTCATTGTCAGGGGAAGGGGACAGGGTAAGGGGGAACAGTACGTCAGCCTGTGATTGTAACTGATCCTGGCTTACCTCCCCGGGCTCCTCTGTGCCCTCTGCTAACGTTGGTCCCAAAGGCTGGGGGACTGGGGTGGCCACCGCCGGCATTGCCGTGGTCTGGCTCCGGGTAACCGCCGCCACTGCAGCGGGCTGGGGCACACGGTCGTAGGTGCAGGTCATCGGTCCCAGGTCATTGCCCAAAAGAATTTCAGCATCCAAACCTGGTAAAACCCCCACCTCCCCCACACCCTTGCCCACCCCCCAATCCAAAAAAATGCGGGCCATCTGCAGGAAACGTGGCTCTCCATCAGCCACAATGATCTGCATCCCAGGGCCTGGGAGCAATTCCTCTGGCCGGACCATATCAGGTCGGACCAGGGTCACTGCAGCTCCTGAATCAAGCAAGCCGACTGCTTGCCGGCCACCGACTGTGACCGGGGTGAGATGCTTGCTCCTGCCGTCCGTCGGCTGCAGGTCTGCGCGGTGATGTCCTCCGCTCCTGGCTGTAGGCACCGATGAAACCGGGGTAGGGGTGACATGGGACGTCTCGCTGGGAGTTGTTTCCATGACCGGTCCTGGTTCTTTGGTGGAAGCCACCCGCACGCGGGCTACCGGCTTTGCAGCTGGGATGCGTTGCCCTCGATAGGGTCCGTTGGAACGCAGGGGTTCCGGGCAATCTGGTCTGAGGTGACCAGTGCTGTTGCAATTGTAGCACCGGCGCTCATGCCGGAGCTCTCCCGCCTTCTGTGACCCGCTGCCCGCAGGCGGCTTTTGGGTCCACTGGGGGGTACTCACAGCTTTCTTGGCCGGCGCCGGTGGGGTTACCGCTTTGGCTGGTACCTTGGCGGTCATCTGGGACCGGCTGACCACATAGTCATCTGCCATCCTCGCCGCCTCGGTGTAGGTCTTGGGCTTTTTATCATACACAAAAGCCCTCACCGCCGGCGGGCACTGCTGCATGAGCTGCTCCTGAAAGATGAGGTCCAGCAGGTGTTGGTAAGTCCTGGCCTCAGAGCCCTCCACCCAGTGTAACCCATACAAAGCCATGCGGGTCACATAAGTGACATAGGTCTCCTGAGGGTGCCTCTCCTCCAGCCGGAACTTACCCCGGTAAGCTTCAGGGATAAAACCGTGCTGAAACAGCAAAAGTTCTTTCAGGTGGTCATAGTCATCAGCAAACTCCTCTGTACGCGCCATCAAAGTCTGTTTAGCCAAGCCGGAGAGCAGCGGGTCCAGGCATGCAACCCTATGCTGGGGAAGCACCCCGTACCGCCGGCACTGCATTTCAAAGTTCCTTAGAAACATGTCAATCCGATCAGTGCCCTCCACATACTTGGTGAGACTGTGCTTGTCCAGTTGGAGTCCATCTTTGGGGGGTCGGACCGGGGGGCAATAAGCGGGTCTGTTCACTGCCATAGAGATAAACTGTAGCCGCTCCTCCGCTGTCCCTCGGTCTCCCCACGTTGTAATCAGTGCCAACATCTCAGGGGTAAACGGGCTGGTAGCCGCAGCCATCAGCGCCCCTCCTGTCGCACTTGTCCTGGGAGGTGCACTTGGTCCTTCCCCGGGATTCTGCCCTCCCGGCACTGGGTTCAGTCCCTGATCTCCGGGCGGTGGTATAAGGGCAAGCTGAGCTGTCTCCAGAGCCTCTGGATGCTCGGCTTCATAGGCTGTGATTGAAGCAACCATGTCCTCAACCTCCTGGTCTGCATATTCCAGTCCATAGGCATGGCACTTTTCTCTTAGCTGAGTTCTAGTTCTCAGGTAATAGATGCTCTCCTCTTCACTCATGGTTCTGGGTCGCAGCAGTGAGGTGGTGTGACAACTTGCGTTACTTGTTGCACTACTGTTTGTTCAATATCTTTAGTCCCAGGAACTTGTAATTACCATCAAGTTCCCACTGGATCACAGTACCCCGCAGAATACTGTAATCCAGGTCCAGTTCAATCCCGCCAGCTGCCACCAGTTTTATTAATACGCCTGTGATGATAGCTTCCACAGGCTTATTAATATTACACAAAAATAACTGGGTTTGAACTGAACGAGGCTTAAGATATAATAAATTGTATTTATTCCTTAGAATAAAGGTGAACACAACAGATAATACAGTAACAAACAAGAAGTACACTTACTTAGGGGTTGGGGAATGAGAAGTATGATGTAGCATTTCTCTCAGCAATCAGGAAATCATTCAGGTGATATCAGGTAACCATATCAGCAAACGAAGACAAAGGATATATGGGTGGACAGCAGTTTATAAACCTTTTGTCCCTATATCCTTAACATTAAGCACCGGTGATTGGTTTTCAATTACCTCCAGCCAATCTTTAACATGGGAACACATTTCAACACATGCCCCCCTGCTAGCTGGCACAGGTGCAGTAGAACTCTGGGGTCTCATTTCTGTAGCCCCACCTATGCAAATGGAATGCCAGCCATTCTACCCATTTGGCTTTATGGCAGGAAAACCTTTGTTGGAAGGTGTTAAATGAAACACTTAAGAACTGCTCTGGTTTGAGCCTCGGATAAACAGTGAGGGTGACAAAACTCTTTGAACAATACTTAAGTCCAAGACATTTGGTCGCCTCTCCGGCCATCTGCTACATTATGGCCAAAGAAATTTCCTCTGAAATTTATCCATACCTTAGAATACAGTATTAAGCATAAAACATAGATGAATTAAAATATCCGGTTACGTTGGGTCTAGCAGGTCCAAACTTCCCAGTTCGCATTGCCAGAACTGGGACACCATATGGTCCAAAAAGTGACTTGCTACGACCTAAGGAACCGGAGTTACACAAATGCACATTAAATCATTTTAATACAAAAATCTCCACTGAAAAAGAAATCTCAGCTTTTCACTAAATCCCCATTGAAAACAACGGGCAGCTCCGCCATAAGACTTTCAATGGTAAATCGCCGCCATTGAAGTCAATGGGGTTTTTCTGCCATTGAAGTCTATGGGAAAAGTCCCGAACTTCAAGGGTGTCCATACTCCGTCGGGTTGGTCCAAGCGGGTCAAGGATGGTTCTGCAGCGATGCCGGAGCAGTGGCTACAGATACCCCAAACCCTGATCCGCTGGACCCTCCGGAACCGGAGCTATGGAATACCAAAATTCAGTTTTTTCCACTTAGTCATTTTTCAGAGCCGTTTTTGCCGCCGCCGGCAAAGCCTATGGCGCGACCCGCTCTATCTGGTTCGACCCTTATTGGGGGTCCAGGATTCGGGGACTCGGTGGTGGTCGAGTGGGGGGAAGCCCAGGAACTAGGGGCAAAAAGAATTTTATTCCTAGGTGCTCTAGAACTGTTTATTCCCACGCTAATTGACGTTGAACTTGACTCAAGTGATTTTAACTCTTTTAAAGGACATTGTATCCGCTTTGCGGTTTGCGGTCTGGACGGCAGCCAACTCGTTCTTCGAAAGGGTACCTCGAGGCATCTCCATTGAAGTCAATGGGGCCATTGACTTTCAATGGGAAACCGCCGCTCTCCCTCTCGGATGCCACCTGCTGGTCTTTACAGGAAACAGGACTAAAACAGCACAATCTTCCATTGGAATGCATTGAGCCCTAATGGCGGCCAATGGGGACCTGCAAAATGGTGCCTGAAAAGGCGGGAAAACTACACAAAGAGCTATAATCATTAAAGAACTATTAACCCTTGTGCTCCCGGATGGATTCTAGTGTGTGTGTGATGCAGACACTGATTAACACAGACATTACAATGGAACAGGGGAACAGGGGAAAATACATTTACAGGTCATAACAAGGGTTAAATCACATTTCTGGACCTCAGTCCAGTTAACCCCTTGTCTCCCTGGTGCAGTCCGGGGTGGCCAAATGGGGTGCAACCCCTTTAATACCGGGCCACCCCCTTTTTCCCTCTACAGTCACTATACACTAGAGTGTAAGCTCTTTTGATTAGTGTTTTGTATCTATGCATTAGAGTGCAAAATCTGTGGATTAGGGTTCTGTTTCTATATGTTAGAGTGAAAGATCTGTGGATTAGTGTTCTGTATCTACCTGTATATGTAACCTCTCGTTATTTCCCTAGACTGATTACACAAATGCTAGGGCGACGGCCCAAGTCTTATTCACCTATGTGAACGATATATACTAGGCCGCTAGCGGAAAGCTTGGCGGGGGACAGACAATATGACACAACATGTATCTTTGAATATTCCTCAATCGCGAGGATCCTATCCTTATCAGATTACACAGTTTATACAAATATATACCAACATGCCAGTCATTACGCTTTAGTCTCTCAATGTCTCTCATTGAGTCCCAATGGCCCATGTTATTAAGGGGCCCTTTGGAGGTGCTGGCACAGTGATGGAACTCTTGAGTGTGCTGGGTTAAATGTTTCAGGCCTGTTTCTTCGCAAAGACTTGTAAAGAAACCAGTATGTGTAATTAAGAGTACTGGGGTATTTGCAAGTGGAATCCCCTTGGGGGTTACTCCCGACTCCTGGAACATGAGCAGCTGATACGTGGGGTGGACCTGCACTTGTCCTATCTGTGACCACTTCGAGTCAGCAGAACTGGAGTAGTTCTGCTCATGTGCTGATCTTGCATCCAACCTCAATGGGACATGGACGTGATTCTCCTTGCCTTAGCAGCTCTGTCTCCTCTCTCCTAACCCCTCTCTTCCTGCCTTACTCTGGGTGCACAGATCTCTGATCCTTTACTGTATTGCCATGTGATCCTATCTCAGCAGCAGGCCTTCTGGGAGCTGTAGTACTGCTGCTGCTTTCACCTCTTAACCTGTCACAAGAACCCTTCTTTAGGCTCTCAGTCATTGGCTCAAGAGCCAATGCTTAATGTTTGACTCCTTACCAGCAGCACACACCACAAAGGAACCAGCCAAGGGTCTGCATGCTATATCCTATCAAGGGGATTACATATGTATTTGAGTTCAAGATCTGTGTATTAGTGTTCATCTATACATTCTCTAGATTGTAAGCTCTCAGGAGCAGGGATTTTACTAGCTTCTTTGTATCTGTTTGTAACTCTGTACCCCATTGTACTGCGCTGTGGAATATGTTGGCGCTTCACATATAAACGATAATAAAAGTACAGTACAATCTGTGGATTAGTGTTCTGAACCTATACATTAGAGTGTAAATTCTGCATCTGTCATTGTCAGCGTGTATCAGTATGGTTTAGCATGATTGGGGCAACATACAGTAGGGGCACTCGTAACATTTTTTGGTAGAATATGGAGGGTTTTCTGCGATGCTCTACGATTTGTGCAACTGTATCCTTTGCCACACTAATCATTCGTCCTTTAAATTGAGAACTCTGCCAAAGCGAAGCTGAGCCCGGTGACCATATTGTATCTAATCCAGTGAAATTGTTTTTTTAAATGGGGAATCCCCTGAGCTTGGATCGCTACTAATCAGTACCAGGGTACCTCCCGGTTAAGGTACTAAAAATAAAAGTAGAAAAAAATGACAAAAAGGAGCAGCAGGAATTTTTTGCTTTAGGGCAGTTTTACTCATCCACCAAACAGTGATTTCATGGGCCATAAAAAGCAATAGTAACATGCATGATTGCAGAGGAGCACAGTTCTATTAATGAATTAGCTTGTAAGAGACTGTGTTTTAAATATTTATGCTAGAAGAACAGAGCATATGTCAAACAGTTATTCTCTGAAGAAATAATAAATAGTTGTCACGGTTACTTTCTTCTGCATTTTCCTTCCTTTTGTCAGGGTTATTTGGTCAAAAACTCATTCTAGTTTACAGCTCATGGCATTGTCCACTTCTGCATGACATGAGAAAAAGTTTATTCCTTTTTTTTATTTATTGATGCTGGAAATGAAATGACAATAACTTAAACTGAGCACACGGCCATAAATAGCCGGCTGTCCGGTGCGATAATCTTTGTGCAGACCTCGTAACATACTGTACATTTGGCTGTCAAATGAAATTCCTCCATGAAACAAACTTTTGAACCTTTTATCGACATTTATAAATGACCATTAAAAAAACCCATCTGAGACTGTACATGCATTGACATAATCTACAGAAGAGTAAAGGATAACGAGGGTCATTTATTAAAGTCTCCCGACTGTAAAACTGGGACCAAGAAACTGCACCAAATGTATCAAGGAAACACATTCTTATAGAAACCAGTGTGATTTTCTGCTGTGGTAAATATGGTGCAGTAGTTTTGCTGAGATACTTGTGGCAAATGACCCTCACTGAAGGAAGGCTAATTCTGACATGGAGACGTTCCTTAAAGTGACTTCACTTTAATAGGTTCAGTATATACTACAGGTGTCACACGGCCTTGCCCGTTGTGTGAACTGGACAAAATCTTTAAACCGCTTTTCCTTTCGGAACCTACTAGACTTAATACTACTGGCTTAAACTATAGTAATTATACTTTCCCTGACACAACGCACCCACACCCTCGAAATGGCAATATCGGCGATATTTCTCGCCGTGTCAACAAGCAAATAAAGTCCTGTAGATGTCGTTGTTGACCATGGACTTAAGCTCCATTATTTATCCCTTCCATTAACAGAGGAATTCAGATGAGTAGGGGTTAGTCACTGGACCAGGAACTTAACTCCATGTGCTTATCTTTGAAAGGCACATTGGCTCTGCTTGGGCCTCTCCCACTTGTCTTGCCGAATCCGGAGCATGGCTTCTCCGTTTCTTTCCAGAGAGTCAGCAGAAATGTCAGGACAACAAAGTTGGCAATAGATGTGATAGCAAAAATGTGTCACATACAGTAGATCCTATTCTGTATTACACACAGAATAAATATTTCTTACACACACAGGGAGAAAGAATAACCTGAAACAATGGGGAGGACAAGCAGTCACCCTTACTCACATAAGAGGAGTGTTTACTTAGATACAGTAGCAGGGATGCAATGAAATGTATGAGTTGACTAAGGGATGGTCAAGAGCTGCATGTAAGTCGCTTTCCAATACAAAATGAATAATACCCCTTGTTTATTTCTTAAACATGTGCATGACAACGCAATGTTTTGTGTGATGTGATGGTAAAGTTGAGGGAGAATAATTGCAGCCTCTATAAAAAGTAATACACCCATATTAATCAAGTCTCAATGGGAGGTAACGCTGAATCGGATGCACTAAACCGTATCGGCGCTGGATGAATTTGCCCCATAGAAGCAGATAATTATGGTACAATGATCTCAGCGTTGCTTGCTGCTATTACTGAGTCCCTTTCATTTGTGTCCCATGATAATGACACAACAATCTCTCAAACTGTAATGAAGAATAAGAGAGTTGTGCTGTGTTAGTGAACCATACAGGTCAGTAACTAAACCATTACTTACCTTACAAAGTAACATTCAATCCTGTGGTTGCAGTACATCAGAAGATACGATTGTGAGCCTTGACATCTTATGTATCATCTAATATCCATGAATTAACTCCTGTTAATACTTCACAAGGTATCACAACCTACAACAAACCTAAAATCACAAGGGCAAACCATAAGGTCAATGTCACATCATTTGGGATAATGAATATGCTGTTATTTTGCCCTACTAGTAATAACTGCTAAATCAGTATGACAGCTGAGCTGATCCCAGTTTATATGAATGTACATTCTGACTTATCTAAAAGCTACTGTGAGCAGAGAGGAAAGCAGAGTGTACTGTGTGTTTTCATAAGGGATTATCCCCTGTACCATAACAGTAATGTTTGTGTATCTGTTTAGGCCTGTGCACATCGTTGGAAGAATATCTACTATGAAACAGAGTACATCCTTCCTCATGGGTTCTGTGTTATCCTCCCACCAAACCTGCAGGCCAATGCACGAAAGTTAATTCCTTGCTATGAGGGTAAGTACACTAATCTTCAAAATGCTAACCTTTCAGTGCTGGAGGGGCCATTAACCTATTTATCTGCATATCACTCTGACAATGCAGGATTTAAAGCAGCAGTTCTGCCTGCCCCTTTTTATTTTAAGTCTACCTGAAGTGTGGGGCTCCTCCGGTATTCATCCGTGGTTCCCCCGTATCCGCCCCCCTCTCCCCCCACAAGGTTCAGGAGCTGTCCACCGGCTGTCCACCAGGGAAGTTTTAAGACTTAAAATGGACACAGGGTCAGAGCTTGCTTCAGCGGCCAATAGAAATCCGGCATCTCATCAGAAGATGACATGGTGGGTTTGTACTGGTGACACGCGGTCGTGTATTTAATCTTAGTGGCTTTATTTGTAGTTGTTTTGTGTCAAAACCAGCACCGAAAAACTAAAAATACCTTGGTAACTGGGAAATTCCCGAAAGTCGGGGCACCACAAATCAGCTCCAGGGGACCCACCAGTTCAAGTAGGATAAAACATTTTTCTGGTTGGATTGCTGCTTTAAATATACACAAAATGTAAGTAATACATGCATCCATGTTTATGTATTGCCCTCCATTTCCTTCTACATATAGCACTATAAACTGTAAAGCAAGTGTTACTTTATGCACGGGCAACTTTTCTATTCCCTCCTATTCTAAGAACATAAGACCATACGAGCACAAGACCGTATTTACTAGTGGACCATCATTTGAATGGGCCATCGGGTGTCTTCTAGTGCCGGAAGATGTCTTATGGCAAAAGCACTGCTTAGCAAATATGGGCCTTTATGTTAGCACAATAAAAAAAATCACAAACTGCAACCGCTCGAAAATGTGCAGAAACAAATCAGATGACAGAATAGCATGATAACAAGGCGATCACAAGGACACCAGGTACACAGAACTCCCATAACCCCATCTGTACACCTCGTTGACCTGCTGATCAAAGATTGCATGTAGCTTGCTATTCCTAATAGACCCATTTTCAACTGAGATTTCAGACAGAAAAAAATGCTCTCTGCCCACTATTAAAGTACAGATGTAGTCAGGGTAAGTGCTCCCTCTGGGGTATGCTGGGATAGAAACAGAGGGTTTGAAGACAGATACGTATCACTGGGCCCTTCTAGTCTGTCCATTTTCTATCTGCTGCAAGTCCTCAGACCCTATTTGATCTTTTGTTTTCTTCCATATTTTGGATTGCTTTATGTTTATCACGAGCATGTTTGAATTCCCTTACTGTATTAGCCTCTATCGCCTCTGTTCCACAATTCCACTGCCCTTTCTGTGAACCCTTTCTGTTACTACCATGGAATCCTAGGTAAACTGTGGGATATTCTGTAAATCAATAGGTAAAATAATGCTTATAAGCAATAATTAAAGATTGCTGTTGAAAACGAATCTGTTGACATTCAGAATTCATTATTTATTTATACATGTTTACTTAATCTTTGTTTTAACACCAGTGCGTTAGTCTAGATCTGCGGTTTCCAACCTTTTTTTGGTGAAGGAACCCTATGTGAAATTCTGGGGAACCCCAACCCTTTCTAATAGGCCGTCTGAGATCAGATGCATTGTAAATTCTTCTGTATTTGGTACAATTTTCAAATGACCTGAAATTTGCAGGGAACCCTTTAGGGATGCCCGGGGAACCCAAAGGTTCCCAGGAACCCCTGTCGAAAAACACTGACCTAGGTGTTGTAGACATAATTTATTCTTGAGATGGCCGGATCATCAGTTGCCCAATGCATCTTTTAATGTGTAATCATATGCATATTTATTATAGTTGTTCCAATGCAAAAGCCATGGCGAAAAATAGTGTTTAGTATAAATGTCATGGAAAACAATGTATATAGCCCTGGGCTGAAGTTACAGATCCTGCCTGTGTTTCTCCCCTAGAAATTAAAGTCAGTCCAACTACTCACGGTCAACCACCTACACATTACTTTGTCTGGAGAACAGAGATACATGTGAACGTCTTTCTTTTATCTGGATGTTTCTCTTTATTTACGTGTTCTGCACCTCTAAGTGAATTTGCCCTTTTTGACATACCACTCTCTTGCATTAAAGTTGTTGTTCATGCACCCAATATAAACATTATACTGTAAGTGGCCTGTTTTCTAAGCAGTTAAGTCTGGAGAATTTTAACAAATACCAGGGGATTTAAAGGTAACAAAAAAAAAAGTGTGTCATTTTTATTATTAGAGGGGCTGCTACCTTTATTTGTTAGAAGATAAAATATATATTGGTAGCTGATTCATGCTTTCACCTTTAAAATTCTCTTACCTAACCCCATCCAAACAGCAATATAAAAATCTATACATTTTAGAAAGACTTCTGATCAGTGGCGTAGCTAGACATTCGCAGGCCCATGGGCAAAAAAAAATTGAGGGCCCCATTAATATTAATACTGACTACAATTTTTTCTCCCCCACCCTCTCCCTGATCCTCTATCTCATCATCCCTCCTCATCTCTCCCCAGCCCTCCTCGTCATCATCCCTCTTCATCATCTCTCCCCCTCCTCGTCATCTCTCTACCCCTCATCATCTCTCCCCCTCCTCCTTATCTCCCCCACTTCTCCTCATCATCTCTCCCCCTCCTTTTCTCCTCCCCTCCACCCTCCTCCTCATCATAATTTCTCCCCTTCCTCCTCATCTCTCCCCTCCTCCCCCTCATCATCTCTCTCCCCCATCTCCTCCTTATCTCTGCCCCTCATCATAATCATTTCTCATCCTCATCATCTCCCCCTCATCATTAGCTCTCTCCCCACCTCATCAGCTCTCTCCCCCTCCTCCTCCTCATCATCATCAGCTTTCTGCCTCTCCCTCAGTCTCTCCCACTCCCCCATCCTCACTCTCTCCCTCCCCCCATTCTCACTCCCTCCCCCCACCCTCACTCCCACCCCATCCTCTCTCTCTTTCCCCCCATCCACTCTCCTCCCTCAACCCCTGAACCCTCTCTCCATCCTCTCCCCCATCCTCTCCTCTCTTCCTTCTCCCCCCATCGTCTCTCCTCCCTTCCCCCACCCTCTCTCCTCCTTTCCCCATCCTCTCTCCTCCCTTCCCCCATCATCTCTCCTCCCTTCCCCCATCATCTCTCCTCCTTTCCTCCATCCTCTCTCTCCTTCTTTCCCCATTCTCTCTCTCTTCCCTTCCACCATCTTCTCTCTCTCCTCCCTACCCCCCATCTTCTCTCTATCCTCCCTACCCTCCATCCTCTCTCCTCCCTTCCCCATCCTCTCTCATCCCTTCCTCCATCCTCTCTCTCCTCCCTTCCCCCATCCTCTCTCTCCTCCCTCCCCCATCTTCTCTCCTCCCTTCCCCCATCCTCTCTCCTCCTTTCCCCATCCTCTCTCCTCCCATCCCGCATCCTCTCTCCTCCCTTCCCCCATCCTCTCTCTCCTGCTTTCCTCATGCTCTCTCTCCTCCCTTCCCCCATCCTCTCTCTCTTCTCTTCAACATCTTCTCTCTCTCCTCCCTGCCCACCATCCTCTCTCCTCCCTTCCCCCATCCTCTCTCCTACCTTCCTCCATCATCTCTCCTCCTTTCCTCCATCCTCTCTCTCCTCCCTTCCCATCCTCTCTCTATTCCCTTCCACTATCTTCTCTCTCCTCCCTCCCCATCTTCTCTCTATCCTCCCTCCCCACCATCCTCTGTCCTCCCTTCCCCATCCTCTCCCCTCCCTTCCTCCATCCTCTCTCTCCTCCCTCCCCCCATCATCTCTCTCCTCCCTTCCCCATCCTCTCTCTCTTTCCTTCCACCATCTTCTCTCTATCCTCCTCCCACCATCCTCTCTCTTCTTCCTCCCCCCATCTTCCCTCCCCATACTCTCTCCTCCCTCTTCCCATCCTCTCAACTCCCTCCCCCCATCCTCTCTCTCCTCCCTCCCCTCTCATATATACACACAAACACTACACCATATACACACATACCAAACATGCAACATTAGTATAACACACACACACCATATACAAATACACATTTATATTCAACATATTCAAAGTCCCACAAAATATACAATATATATGCACACAATGCATGAAACACACACTTACCAACACAGACATACACACATTTAGCAACAAAGACATACACACACACTCACACTTAACAACACAGACACACACACTTATCAACAGACACAGAACCGGGAGATGTAGAGAGGAGCAGCTATGGAGAGCTCTGCAGCACCACCTGCTGCCCGGAAGTGGTTAAGCAGCCAGACAGACCTCCTCTTCTCCGCCTCCCTCCTACTGGCTACAGCTGTTCTGTGATCGACTCCGTAGCCGGCATCTTTCGCTCTCCTCCTACCTGCCCAAGCTTGTCTCTATCTGAAGAGAGACAGATGGGCCGACAACAGGGGGGCGGGGGGAGGGGAAGAGAGGAGCGGGCCCCCCAAGAGCATGGGCCCCTGGGCTATAGTTACGTCCCTGCTTCTGATACTGCATCTAATGAACAGTACCACAAGAATTGGTCCAATGAAATTACCACATTACATAGTTTTAAAGTTCAGGCTAATCCTTATGAGGTTTTATGGTACTTAGGAGGGATTTACTACGGTGAGATTATACAAAATATTAGAATTATCGGCAAAATATATGTTATTCTTAACATGGCAACCCATGGTTACTTGAACACTAAAGGCTAAAAGAAGTTAATACCTAATACTACTTTACCTCTGCCCATCTTTCATACAAAAAGGCTAGTAAGGAATGGGTGGGGTTAATTCTCCACCCCCATCGCCAAGCCCCCTTATCCCACTCCCCCCCCCCCCCCCATAGGAATGGCAAACAGCCTTACTAGCAAAAGCTGACTATAGGACTGTAGGTCAATATACCTTCCCCCAAAAATACAATATAAAAAAAAATACAATTAAATACATATTAATAACATCACAATTTTCATATTGCCCCCAGTAATATTTTAACGCAATGTTATTGAGTTAGGCGGTAATATTGCAGTAAAACCAGCCCATATTTGTCTGTATTTTACCGGATGCGATAACTCAACCTTACCAAAGTTTGATTATTCCCGGCCACAGTTTCACACATTTCTCCAAACGGTTAGAAGAATAAGAAAACTGTTCATGGTGTTTTCAACTCTATCTTGTATTTCAGGGTTTAAGTCAATAAAATACACTGCCAGTGGAAAGTTGGCAAACTGGTGCTGTTTATTACTGGCTCCATTTCATTTACAATGCTGGGCCCACTTTCCTCTCCAGTTTTGGTCACTATCAAAGGTAGACATCATTATTCTATCTCCCGTCCTCAGTGTTAACAGCACATTGCCAGTCCTCTCTTTTATGAAACCTGTGATAGCTTTTGCATAATATTGCCATTTCCCTGACACCTTTTCCTGTCGTTAAAAATGTAGTCCGGTCATTATTTTTGTCTCTTTTACAAAATGACCTTTACTCCCTCGTTTACATTCACATCATATACTTTGTTGTGGAATCATCCAGTGTTTTTTTGCATTGGAAGAATAATAATGTCAAATAATTGTTAGAAACTCCATTATAACTTATACCTGATTGATGCAGCTTTGCAATTGCGGCTCTATTTTGTTCTAGCTGCCTTTATTTAGTATTTAGTCATCCTCCAGTACTCTCCCTCCCCCACTCTCTCCCTCCTCTCTCACTCTCTCCCTTCCTTCTTTTATTCTCTCTCTCTTCCTCTCCTCACTCATTCTCTCCCTCACCCACCCTTTTTCTCTCTTTCCCTCCCACCCCCCCTCTATCTCTGTCCCCCATCTCTCCCCACTCCTCTCTCTCCCTTCCCTCCCTCTTCCCTCTCTCCCTGCCTCACTCTTTGCTTCACCTTAATCACACTCTCCCCCCTCTCTAACACCTCCCTTCTCTCCCTTCCATCTGTCTCTCTCCCTCCTTTCTCTCACTGTCTTCCTCCCCTCTTCACCCTCTTTCTCACTCTCTCTCTCCTCTCTCAATATCTCCCTGTCTTTTCTCTACCTTCTTTCTCTCACTCGCTCTCTCCCCTCACTCACTCTCCTGCACCCGTCTCTCTCCTCCTCCCCTCTTTCACTTCCTTGATCTCCTCACTCAATCTCTCCCCTCACTCAATCTCCCCCTCTCTCACTCACTCACTCTCTCTCCTCTCTCTCACTCTGTCCACACTTTCACTCTCTCCGCACTCTTTCACTCTCTCCCTTCTTCCCCCTCCCTTCACTCACTCTCTCCGTCCTCTCTCTCACTCTCTCCCTCCCCTAACTTTCCCTCTCTTCTCTTCTCTCACCCTCTCCCCTCTCACTCTCCGGTCTCTCACCCTCCCCTCTCTAAGGCTGGGGCCATAGAGGTTGAGCCGAGCCGAGCCGCGCTGACGCTGAGGCTCGCCTGCTGAAATCATGCAGGCGAGCCAGCGGGCGCGATCAGAGACGGGGGGAGACTGAGGGAGGCGGGGCAGTGACCTCGCTGGGCCAATCGCCCGCGACGCACCAACGTCGACGTCATGGTGCCGACGTCACGGCGCCGTGACGTTGACGCTGCTCCGCGCTGATTGGATGTTTTCAGCCGACAGCGCGCTGATAAACAGCTTGGCGCTCGGCTGAAAACTCCAGCGCCTCAGCATGCCTGCGGACGCTCGCATGAGCCCCCTCTCAAGGCATTCTCATTGAGGATGCAGGGGCTCAGCGCTGAGCGTCCGCACGGCTCAGCATGGCCTGTCCTTCTATGGACTCCCCCTAACTCTCCTCACCTACTCTCTCCCCCTTCTCACTCTCTCCCTCTGCTCCCACTCTTTCCTCACTCACTCCCCTCACTCATTATCTCCCCCACCTCCTCTCCCCCACCTCATCTCTCTCCCCACCCCATCTCTCTCCCCACCCCATCTCTCTCCCTACCTCCTCTCTGTCCCTCACCTCCACTCCTTCCCATCTCTCTCTCCCTCCCCTCACTTCCTCCCCACCCCTCTCTCTGCCTCCCTGCTTTCCCTCCCCCTCTCTCTCTCGCACAATCCCCACTTGCCCCTCTCCCCTTCCCTCGCCCCTCCCTCCCCTTCCTTATCTCCTTCCCTCCCCTCCCGTCTCTCTTTATTCCCCCAACACAATTCCCCGCCCCTCCTCAATAACCCTTCCTCCCTACAATACCCCCCCCACACACTATTTCCCCCACACAATACCCACACCTCCCCAATACCCTCACTATTCCCCCTCCCGCCTCAAAAAACCCACACACTTTATCTTGGGGGGGTGGGTTCAGAGGGGGAGAGGAGGCCTCTGGTGCCAGTCTCCGGATTCGTAAGCTAGGCCCAATTTCCAGTGCTGACCAGCTAGGGGGGAGACCCCACAGCACGACCTCTGGCCAGGCCCAACTTCCAGTGCCGGGCAGCCAGACCCCCCTTGTCAGCGGACCTGGAAAGGTGTCCTCAGAAATAAATTACATTTGGGAGAGGTGCTGCTGCTTCAAACCTTAAATCTGTAATTCTTCACATTGGGAGGCCTGGCTCATGCTTACTGTGCCACACAGTTACTGTTAACTACATTTAGATCTTCGTTTTATACTTGAAGCTCCTACAGTATTAGCAAATCTCTTGCCACCCTAACGTATTTAATGTAGCTTCTTGTGGTAATGCTTCCCACAAACAACCCCCAAGAAGTTCAAACGATAGTTCAGCTCTACATTGTTTAACACTACTGGAATGCAGCAGGTCTGAGGCCTACATTTTTGTGGTTCACTAAGTTCCCAAGTTGGCTCAGGTTAGGGCCTCTGCGGCTGAGAGGCACATGTGGTAATTTTCAGTGTGTGTAACAAACTTGGGCCTCACGCAGCCAGCAGTAATAACAGAGCAAATGCAATAACGGCTGTATTATTTTTATTCCCTCCAGAATATAAGAAGAAATACGGCGAGGAGCATGGCTCTTGCCAGGCTGGGATTGCAGGATCTTTTACAGAGGTTAGTAATGGCTTCTCGTAGGAGCCTTTTCGAATACTTAACTTTGAATTAATTCATACTGTGTCTCAGAAGCCCTTATGCCAGGAATGACCAACCCCAGTCCCCAAGGGCGACCACTTTGTTAGGTTTTAAGGATATCCATGCTCACTCAACGACTGAGCCACTGATTGAGCCACCTGTGCTGAAGCAGGGATATTCTTAAAACCTGACCTGTTGGTGACCCTTGAGGACTGGAGTTGGCCACCACTGCCCAATGCAATATGCAGTGAAGCCTGTCAGGAAAAACCCGAGCTCCATTAATTTGCAGTATGTGAACGGTGCTCAGAGCTTCCCTGACACGGACAAGCAGCTTCCTAGCATATTGAACCGAGGCTTCAAAGTTCTTTCTATGCCCACAGCAGCTGTCTAAGCGGGTATTGTATTTCCTCTAATATAGCAATAGCTTAAAATATTGCAGCGAAATCTTAACCTCTCTAACTCTCCACTTCTCTCATCACCCACTTGCGCATGTTAGGAATGTCAACCAGATTAAAACGCAAAATTGATGAAAACATACTTAGCTTTACAGTACTCCTGGTATAAAATAAGTAGCGATTCTTAATATAGACTTAGTTTTGAGATCAGCAAAAAAAAAATAAGTGTCCGTCACACAAACAGTTTATTAATGTAATTGGCGTCCTTAGAGCCAGTCGCCCTATATATAAGTTTACAAAACAATTTCTCACAAAGGATAAAATGGTAAATCCCACCAAAGCATTTGACTACTATGGATACATAATATTTAAACACACACACACACACACACACACACACACACACACACACACACACACACACACACACACACACACACACACACACACACACACACACACTCACACACACACACACACACACACACACACACACACACACACACACACACACACACAAAGGCGTGTGTGTAGAAAAATAGATAAAGAGAACACTCCTAATGCATATAGAATATATATATATATATATATATATATATATATACAGTGTTCGACAAACCTATACATTTGCTCGCCCCGGGCGAGTGGATTTAACCCCCGGGCGAGTAAATATTGGCCCAAGCAGCACACGTTTGGTACTAGGTGGCGAGTAGATTTTTTTGTGTGGCGAGTAGATTTTTTGGTGATTTGTCAACCACTGTATACAGGCATACCCCGCTTTAAGTACACTCACTTTAAGTACACTCGCGAGTAAGTACATATCGCCCGATAGGCAAACGGCAGCTCACGCATGCGCCTGTCAGCACGTCCTGAACAGCAATACCGGCTCCTTACCTGTTCCGAAGCTGTGCGCAAGCGGGGAGACTATAGAGCCTGTTACAAATGGGTTATTTACATCAGTTATACACGTATATGATGATTGCCGTACAGTACATGCATCGATAAGTGGGGAAAAGGTAGTGCTTCACTTTAAGTACATTTTCGCTTTACATACATGCTCCGGTCCCATTGCGTACGTTAATGCGGGGTATGCCTGTATATATATATATATATATATATATATATATATATATATATATATATATTTTTTTTTTTTTATTGTGTCAGTCACATACATTAAACCAATTGAATATGTCACTTCAATTTGTTCCTAGGTGGAATAACTTCTTTAAAGAGGGAAACTATCTCAAAATGTATCATTTTCTTAATTGCTCTCTGAAAAATGTTCCTTAAACCCAATTCAGTGGAACACACCAATGTTGCAGCTGATTGAAAACAATGGCCACTTCTCCTGCTGGTACGTTGTGTACGTCCCGCTGCAGCGTGCCGCGGGTTGTAATGCCGTGTGCTAAATCTGTCTTCCGAGGACAAAAGTCAAACGGTTTACATGTATGTGTTAACTGAACGGTGATGAAATCAGAAATGCTTAATTTTTTTTAAAATTACACTGGCGACACACTTTATTCGAGCTCGGCTAGCCCCACGAATTCGGGTATACCCGGGTGTATTGAGGTTTGTGACTGTTTTCTGCCTGAGTGCATTGGGTTATTTTCCAGGCAGGGATTGAAGCATTTTATTCCCGCTGGCTGCAATACTGCACAGTATATATATTTATACTGCATTACAATTCATGAATTTATGCCATCTGGTAGACACGCGAAGCATTGCAGCCTATTAAATCCTAATCATTATCATTTAACAGATCAGCCGGCCGTCAGCCAGGCATGAACCCAGGCTGGGAAGGCAAACGCAACGGGGCTTGTCAGAGGTGAGGAGCGGCGCATTCCAGGTATCTGCCAGGTACATACTGGGTATTTGCTCGAATAAAGTGTGTCGGTGCAGTACATTTCTGGGCATTTACCATGATATTCTGGGAACAAAAAGGAAACAGGTGTTAAAGTGAAGAGCAGTGTAAAAATTGGTCCTGTGTTTGATAACAGTTACAGCTCTGTCAGCAACAGATGCTTCCTGGTGTCTCTCTGCGTTTTGTCCCAGCGTGCTTCACCTCCCCCTTTGCTTTAGCTTCCTTCACCACCCATATTGAAAGATGTCTTTTTCATGTTCAATGCCACATTTATTGAATGCAGACCTTGTCCAATTGAGCACATCCTAAGAATGTATGAATCGTGGGTCAGCATAGCGGTCAACCAGGCGCTGGTTTGCATTGATCTTCCTCTAGTATTGTTCTTCTCAAACCAATGCAGTTCTTGGAGTGCATTATTATTGAAGAAATTAACCAGAACTTTGTCTACAGGTCTTAAAGAAATAACAGTTCTTAGAAGTTGAACATACGGTGGACCTGAATTTTGCCACCTTTAATACTAACCGTAAACCACATGGAACAGCTTTGCACAGGGACTATGGGCTTCAGATCGCCTCATTCTGGTTGTATCAGAATAGTAGATCCATTGTCCATGGATCCCATAGATTTCCCCTCAGGAAATCTATTAAAACGTATAATTTATGTGAGGGCTGCATTTATAGAGGGTCAAAAAGCACAGTGTCCCTAAGCATTGCATGTACAAGGGCCTTTACATGGTTACGTTCAGTAATAGAGTGTAATGTATTTTTAGTGCAAATGCAAACAGCTCTTAAGTGCTAGATGATTTAATAATGTAACATATTTCCTTGTGGCACAAGAACATACGGTCATTTTCCTAAGGTCCCACTGTCCTGATGCAGGGTTTGCAACTTCACAAGCTCTCCATGCAATTGGTTTCCTCCATATACAATATCCTGTTGTGTAAATGATCTCAATGTTCAGTTCAAAGTTTTCAGGAAGCACTGAAGTTCCTTATGTATTTTAACACTCCTCTTGCATATGAATGTGCTGCAGACTTCCCCAGTACTGAATTGCTAGTGAGCTGAGAGTTTCCCTAGGCATACGTATCTTATGGAAACAGACGTACATTATGCAATTAGTTTTAACATAGGATTGAAGCAGGAGGTGTTCGGAGCTGAACCCCATTAATTTCAGCTCTGTGGACCCCTGCTTCCGGAGATACAGATCTCCGTAGGGGCTGCAGGTAACCGCTGTACTCGGTTAGCAGGGTTCATGTAATGGCGGAGTTTCAAAGCTCCCACGCCCTGCAGGCCAATAGGAGTCCATGACATCATCAGGTTCGACTTCCTATTGGCCCGTGTGACGCAGGAGCTTTAAGCTTTGCTGAGAAACCGACACCCCCTTTGGACGTCTATATCTCGGGAAGCAGAAGATTCTCGGAGATTAAATTAATGAGGTTCAACTCTGGAGAACCCCTGCTTCAATCCCATGTTAAAAAAAGAATACATAAAAAATTGCTCCTTTAAAAAGATGTAATCAGTCTCAAAGTAACAACTTTACTTACTTGTATCCTGTGAAAAAAATCAATATGGTTTTGTTTTTGCTGCACATAGTAAATGAGGTTAAATAAAAACATACGTTCATCTACTGTGGTTTAACCTATGCTAAATTTAGACAACAGATACTTTATCCTATATCTGTACTTACATTATATTGATACAGTTGAAGACAAACAAAAACCTCAGTGAAATATCATCTAATGATATCTCATAAGGGGAAAAATTAATTCCTTCTTGACTCCAAATATTGACAATCAGATTACTCCCTGAATCAACATCCTTCCCATATTTACTTACTTGGTATATTCTTGTCCCTGTATAAAAGATGTTCAACCTTTTTTTATAAAGATATCTATTGTATCTGCCATCACAGTCTCCATGGGTAATGAGTTTTCTTTAAAACAAGCATATTAGCCAATTATGGTTCTCTGTTTGGCTAATGATGGCATAATAATGACGTTACGTTACAAATAAAGAACAAAACAAAAACAATTTAGTTGTAGATCTGAGGACTGACAAACAGTCTTATAAAAAATACATTCAACAGAGCTGATAAAAACCCTCCAAATAATTAGTTTATCCTGGAAATGTTAAAAGTTAAGTGATAAAGTGAAAAACAGGCGCAAACAGATAAAAGGGTGGTCACTAAAAATAAAGTGAACAGATATATAAATATCTTATAATAAGTGGAACATATAAATAAAAATAAACGTGTATACAATTTCACCCCCTGCTCAGACCCACTGGGAGGGGTAGTCTTCACTTGTCCCCAATGGTAACAGTAGTAGACATGGAATCCAGGGGGAGCATAGGGAAGAAACACAAAATAAAACAAATCTAAGTGCAGCAGAATTTCAATGAGGAAGATGCATTTCCAAAAACTTGGCTCTTATGAAATGACTACTTACAAGATGTAAGAGTCAAAACAGCAGGGTTGACTATCAGTCAATGTTGGGTGTGTAGTGTAGTAATCATCAGGGTGGTTCAGATACTCAGGAACGTAAGTCCCAGATGTAAAAGAGAGAACAAACTGGCATAGCGCAGATCAATCAAGGTATAAAAAGTTTATCTAAGTAAAAAATATACACTCACAATATATAAAATAAAATCGGGCATGTCACACTTAGTAAGTGTATGAGAGGGTATCAACAGCCAGCTGGCTCACCATCCCGCAACTCTCCGCGCTCATCCGTCTCTGCCTCTGCTCGACTGCATCACCGCACGGCTCGGCGTCTGCAGACAGATCCGGTTTCGTCAGTTGGTGGGGGCTGGACCTTCAGTGACTCCTCTCCAGACTGCTCCGCAAGAAAGACTCCCACTCAATGCGTTTCGCTACGTAATAACGTCGGCTTCGTCAGGAGTGTGAAGTCTCGCGATTACATTGTGTATTATATAGCTTGGTTGCTAATTAGTTATATGGAACAGCTGTTCCTTAAAGCGCTAATGGGGTTAATGTTAGATGCTGGATCTTAACTGATGCAAGAGAGTTAGGTACAATTGGTACATTAAAGGTACATTTTAGATGAGGTGCATATAATGGAAAGTTAGTTATACTTAGTATTTAATACGGAAAGACTCAGATGAAGTCTCCGAAAGCAGGGGGTCCCCGGAGCTGAGATTAATGGTATTAAGCTCCCAGGACCCCCTGCTTCAATCCCCTGTTAAAAAAAAATAATCATTGCTCGCTTGGATTTCTCCTTTAAAACAACGATTTAAAAATAGAATTATTATCTTATACGTACGATGTGACTCCCCTACATTAAACATGGCGTTGTCCTTGGTTCACTTTAGTCCTGAGAGGCACCGCCCCTTTAAAGCAGCCAATCCGCCTAATCGTTTTCTATGTACTACTTTATATTTTGCATTGCAGCGCTGGAACCGAAAGATCCTTCAGAGCTAGGCCGCACTATTCTTAGCTGCAAGGCCTCCTGGGTTCCCGTTACACTTATCTTTTTATTTACTTGTACAAATCACTGACCTCTCCCGTCGGGACGGCTGCTTTCAAGCCTGAAATCTGCATTTGCTGGCTTGACTTTGGTCGGCAGGCTGATGTGAATGTTTGGCAGCTTTCTAAGGAAGCACGCACACCCAGAACCTGCCACCCTTTGCTCTTTTCACAGCCAGCCTTCATCAATGGAAGGTAGTATGCAGTGTGTCATTAAGTACATAAAGGTTTCATCAGGTCCCAAACTAAACAATAGCCATTCTTTTAGATATGTTGCTGCACCAGTTTTTATTGGCTCCGTGTCTTTTGGAATTCTAGTAAAGGCAACAAATACTTTTATTTTGCAGATGAGTTATATTTTACATGTATTCTTGCCGAATATGCAACTTAAACCCAGGGCTTTTTTTCCCGGGGGGGCAACGCAGTTGAACTCCGTTCCTTTACCTTTTTTCATAGTACATTTTATAGTATTAAAGTCTAAAAAATAAATAAAAATGTTATATGTTTTATAAAACAATTTAGAATGTAATAATTGTTATTTACAAAAATAATAACATACGGTAGATTTGAAAAGATTTTGAAATGGGAATAAATATGTATATTATTGCTCATGTCCAAGAATAATATCCCCCCTGTCCCATCCTCACATCACAGTTCCTTCACCTTTTTTTTTGTTTGTTTGTTTTTTTTAGAAAAAAAGCACTGCTTAAAGGTATAATTTATTGTTTCACTAATACATATTTGGAGTTATTGAAATACAATATTATGCATAAGGAAACATTTTTGGCTGAGCTATCACTATTCTAGGAAGGGGGAAAGCAAAATACTTGTTGCCGATTAACTCTGGGGGATGTGTAAATGCTGATATATAATAATACGCCTTGGAGCTGTTCAAGAATATTATTTGTAGAGTATCAGTGCATCAGGCTGAACCAGTCCCTGGAGCACATAAAGGTCTGTAGCAGGACCACTCCCAATGAATTAAATATACAGGCAGTCCTTGGTTATCCGACACAATGCGTTACTCAAAATGGCGTTGGATAGCGAAACATTGTAAAGCGAAACACATTTTCCCATAGGAACACTGTTTAAATGAAAGGTCCTGTTCCTGAAGGCATTTTTAACACTAAAATACACCAAATATTTTACGCAGGCAATAAGATATGCAGCACACACATACATTTTATAGTGTATATATTGTATTATATATATATAATATAACATAATAAATAATATATTTTATAGTATAATATAATATTATATAGTATAATATAATATTATATATATACGCCCTTACGACGCTTTGCAACGTTGTTTATGTGTATGTGTGTATATATTTATACACACATACACATAAACAACGTTGCAAAGCGTCGTAAGAGCATTGGATAAGCCATTTTGGACATAGGTATGCATTGCAAAGCGTTGGATAAGCCATTCGTAAAACGAAGCGTTGTAAAACGAGGACTGCCTGTATAATACAATTACCCTAATAGGGTTAGGGGACTAGTACCTAATGCTGTAAAGCACCAATAAAGAGTAAAAACATTGTCCCATACAGTGAGAAATAAGGGTATGAACACCCACAGAATTAACTCACTGTTTGTATCCAAGGTCCATAGGAGTAGCCCGCAGCAGTAGATTCAATAGCGTGCAGTCCACCAAGGCAAAACAGGAACAGGTGGTATCCCAGCTACGCGTTTCGGCTGGATGTCCTTTATCAAGGTCCCTTGATAAAGGGCATCCAGCCCGAAACGCGTGGGTGGGATACCCACTGTGGCTATTGGGGACTTTGTTTGATCTTTTTTTAAGGAATAAAGACCTCCTCCTGTTTCTTCAGGCAGTGCACTGCCTTTTTCCTCACCTGTTCAAAAATATTATTCATTTGCCAGGTTCAGATTTGTTTGGTTACATAGTAGATGAGCTTGAAAAAAGACATATCTCCATCGAGTTCAACCTGTGTTAAATGGTTATGTAAAAAAGTAAGCGGAACACCTGACCTCCGATACTTCCGTGTCATGTGATCGTTCCTGGGGCGATCACATGACCCTGCTGGTTTCTTGGCAGCCGACAACAGAAGAGGAAGTGCTTCGCTTCCGTTTGTATTATTCAGCCCGATCTGCCACTAGAAAACAAGTGGCCATCATGTAACTGATATGCCATCAGGGCCCCATGCGTGCCAGGGCCCCATGCGTGCCAGGGCCCCATGCTGTACCCTCAGGGTGCTGTAATGGTTAACTGTCCCAAACTCATCGCTTGCACATTAGACACAGGAAAAGAAGTACAATGTTCATTAGATATGCAAACCATCAAATATCTCATTATAACCAATCCCCATACCACTTATTGGGCAGGACTCATCACAGGGCGATGCAGAGTATGGCACCTGATCAAATCAAAGGATAAAGTTTAATCCAGTTGCTTTTAATTGCACTCAAAGTATTGCGGAAAATCTGCATCCAAATTGACACACGTTGGGCCATTTCCATTTTGGTGGCTCTGTGCGTGAATGTATCAATGTCGTGGCTCTAAGTGTTGCACAGTTTGCGTCAGTTTGCAATTTGGGGAATGTCAATAGCAGAAGTTAGGGAGGTGTTACATGACACGCAGATTATAATGAGACGTAAATGTGCAGCAAGAAAAACCATCAGGTCTTAAGTGGCGTAACTTTTTCTGGCAAATATTGTTTTGCGAGAAATGTCGGAAACTTTTTCTTATCTTTGAAGAATATGGAGCAATGCATCAAAACAAACTTATATTTTCATATTTGCACTTTTCTTATCTTGATACACCCTCCCATGTCTTTGATACTTCTGGTACAGGTTTTTTTTTTTATGCATAGTTTTGCAGCAGACTTTAGTTAATAAACCCCCTGGAGGCCATGTATACAAGTCTCAGGTGCAAAATGGGGACTAATCTGGTGCACAAAACAGCATCAGATTTATCAAAGACACAATCATATTACTTTCACTGGGATAGTATCGGATAGTTGCTTTTTTGCACCGGTTTTGCAGCTGGGACACTAATAAATAGAAATGGGCGGAGCAGTGAGCAGCTAAAATGAAGGATGTGATAGCACTGCTACCTATCAGCTGTTTTAGCTCACACTTCTCGACCTGCAGCCTTGAAAAGCAGTGGTTGTGGGTTCAAGTCCTGTTGGGTTGGACACCATTCTAGTCATTAGGTTGGTGCCTTAGGCTCATCAACACTATATAGTTGGTATAAAAATCTGAGGCAGATCCAAATCCGCAAAAACATTTTGCCCATCTCCACTAATAAATACTGTAGCCCCGTAGTCCTCTAGAAACCAACAAACCAGTAATTGCTGAATAGAAATATTGCATCCACTCACATGACCCAGATGGACAAAAATATCATGAAGCCATACTCTGTCTTGCATTGCAGGATAGTAGTAAATGGCTTGGTATACATTACTTTTGTTTTGTAATGAATGCTATATTTACGCTGCTGTTGTATTTTTCTTTTTTTAGGAGCTGGTGGTAATGGGAGGACCAGGATCATATTACTGGACGGGAACAGTTAAAGTATTAAACCTCACTGACAACACATACTTCAAACTGAATGATGAAGCTATCATTGCCAGACGCTACACATATCTAGGCAAGTGCCTAGTCCAGATGCATTATGGTTATTATAGATGAACGTATGCAATGGTCATGTAGCCATTAAAATAAGTAGTGCTGTGGTTGATTGAAGAAGAACACTTAATGGTCTAGACATTTGGTCACAGACGCTACCGGTGTTTAGCCTCCACTCATCTCGCCGCAGGAACATCTCTACACTGGTCATTTCGCCACCACGGTAAGCCCCTAACCTTACCCTAAAAACCCCTAATCTTAAGCCATAATACTGACACTACCCTTTACCCTAAAAACCTTAACCCCTTACCCTAAAACCCCTCACCCTAAAACTCCTTACCCTAAGCCCCCTTACTTCCAACCCCTATCCTTAACCCCCTATGCTAACCGCCCAAACCCCTAAAGTTAACTTACCTTATTGGCGAAACGGCCGGCGTCTGAGTGTCCAGCGGCTGAGTGGCTGCAGCGAAGGGTCCCTCGGTGACAAAACATTGGTGCCGACTCGGTCACGGCAAAACGTCCATGACCAAATGTCCAATTCAGACTTTTAAAATGTGGCAAAACTTTCTGGCATCCATTGTCAAACGGTTTCTGCAGAAATGTAGAGACTTTTTCCAGCTCATCATTTCTTTTTGCCTTAGCCAGTGTTTCCCACTGGGAGCCCAGGAGACTTACAGGATATGGCTCAGTGTGGTAGAAAGGATATGCAAAGTGAGAGATGCAAAAAGTGGTCAAAAATGGAGGACATTAAGTGACACATGGACAGAAAGTCGAAGTCCCAAGGAAATATATTTTCGTTATTATTTCATCTTCTTTTTTGTGATTTGTTGGTGTCCCAAGCCCCAAAACTTGGACGTCTTTCTTTATGTGCTGAATGCAGAACAGCAGTCCAAAGGCAATGGAGTCTTAGTTGAAAAAGATTGGTAACCACAGGTTTAAGCCATTTGCTATACACTAGCCTAGAACACTTTGTTCAGAGGTGCATTACAGGACTCACTGTAAGCAAGGGGTTAAAGATGCAGACCAAGCAATATCCTACAGTACATATGTATTTTAAGAAATCAGTTCTGAACTATGAGAAAATACATGTACAGTAGCATTTTTTTTTAAACAAATCTGAATGACATTTTTAATGTATTATAATGTAACAAGCATTCTTTGATTCTATAGCAATCATTTACAAAGTCACATCCCCTTCCTCTTCTGAAACAGGCTCTGGCACACCCCTTTTTGAGCTAGTAGTGCACCATTTGTATCTAGTGACTGCCTGGTCACATGATCTTTCCCACAGAACTTTGCATCTTTGGTCCTCTTCTGCTGCACTAAGCCATTTAATGAAACCCCTGAGCCGAATCTTCGCCGATCGATCACAGGAGAACGGGTTTATCGGCACCTTAGCTAATTAGTTATCATTGTGTGGCTTATATTGATGCACATATTAAGGGGGGGGGGGGGGACTGCAGTTTGGACAGCTGCTTTAAGAAGTAAAGAAGTAAATAAAAATGTGTTGGCACTCAGTACCATTACACATCAATCACTTGTGGAGTATCAAAAGATGCAGCTGTGAACACAATTTCTGACAAATGTAGAACAGTTTCAAATAGCAACCTGTATCAATTATAACAAACTGTCAAATAGCAGCTTCTTTACTGCATTTAACCATTTCTTTAGTAATTTTAATTTTTCTTTCATATGTTGGATATCCAAATTATGTCAGTGCAATATACTTGCTACGATCCATGTTTTAGGTAAACAGTGACTAAATCTGTTAAATATAGTCATTTTATTTCAACGTCCCAGCGATTATTAAGGGAAAAGAATAATGCAAACTAATAGGAATTGCTTCCTGTTACAGTAAGCTCTTGCATTAGCTCGTTTACCTCCCGCACAGATAGCTCACTGAAACTTTCAAATGCAACATGTGTAAACTCCTGAATATGCCCTAAGAAAAGTAGAGTATATTATATATCATGTGATATTTGCTAATGTACTTTTCATAATTAGGCTTTCAGTCCTAAGCTTGCAACTATTAGATCTATTTTCAATGAATAAACCGCCAGTGGTTTAAAGAACCAGTAGTATTGTACCTGCCTTCATTCTTAGGGGCTTATTCAACAGTGAGGTCATTATGACAGACTGGCTAATGACGTCGTCTAATTTCCATATGGCGAGAATCAATAGACGTCTTTATGAATGTGTGTATAAACACTATTTGCCGTTTGCACATGAGGAAAGGTTTTTTGCGTAATGTTGTGCTCACCAAAGGGTTGATCCTCAGAAGTCCGTTCAATCTAGGCTACCAATGTGACCTAAACAGGTTAGTTTCCCTGGGTTTAACGGGTATCCACAACACTATATACATGCAAAAAAAACGTTCGTTAGTCATCTCATTAGCAAACGCTTAACGACATGTCAAGTTAGCACTGGCTTGCGTTAGCTTAAAATAACATGGTGTTAAGCCTGTTTTACCCAAAGCTGGCATTACTTCTATCAGGTCCCTGAATAGTTGATTAATTAAATGGAAAAAAGAGAAGACAGGCGAGGAAAGAATCCCTGTAAATAACACTATGATTGTTAAATCATACCTAACTGTGGTATAACACTTATCCAGATCCTGTAAATACCTATTTTAGGGTCTGGATGTGAGTAACGCCACCTTTTACTATGACCTAACTCAGGAGTGGGAAAACTTCCTCTGCTGCGCCCCCTTTGCCTGCTCTCCCCATGTGTCACGCCCCCCCCCCCCTTACCTCTATTGCAGCGTCAAATGACGCTGCAGGGTCATGTCACGTCACGTGACCACGTTGGCATCATTTGACTCCACTTTGCGATGGAGACGCGGGGACTGAAGCCGGGTAAGTGAGCCACACTTCCCCACCAAAAAAAGTCTCGGGGCGCGCCCCCCAGTTTGCGCACCTCTGACCTATCTAACGTAACATTAAATCCCTGCGTTCACTATAACGGAGCTGTGTGGATATGCGTTATTAGACGGAACACCTTTTGCATATCAGCACTAACTTCCGTTATAGTAACGCAAGGGCTTGTTACATCTGAGAAACAGCACATCACGCATCGTTAGTGAAAGATACTCAAATGTATACAATATTTGTATTCTAAAATATATATAAAAAAGCCTTTTAAAAAAGAAATCCACCTTCCTTTCAAATTTGAGTAAATCTGAGAAGAAGAGAAGCAGTGGCATTCCCAGTTTGTTTATGAAAATGGTACCAGCACACATGAGGTGTTATACTGTCTTACACTGCAGAGCACATGCACTGTATTGCTTCTCCATTATATGTCTATTAGTGCTTTAACTGTATTTCAGCGTCACTATATGTTGGTAAGTGTATTTACTTTACAGTAACTTCAGTGTATATTGGTAAGTTTGCTGCTTTAAGACGCTTCCCTGCTAGCTGTACAGATGTGACCGAAGGCTTGTTAGGCTGAGCTCAGACAGGCTGCTACGCTACCGTGCGTCCGCGCCTCTCTGCTGGGCGATCCCCAGCAGACAGAATGACGCGATTGGAGGTGGAACGTTAAAAAAAAACCTGTGTTTGTGATTGGCTGGCAAAGTACACGTGACACGGCTGCTGCTTGAAATCGCAACTTCATTTGTCTTCTTCAAGTGCATCGCAGCCTGTCTGAACTCAGCCTAGTCTGCGGTGTTGGCTACAGTAAGTCTTGCTACATCTGCAGGTGTCTCTGTTGTTGCTATTAACTTTCGTTATCTAGAAGCAACTGAGCAAATTCTGTTTGTGTACTGCTGTCAGCTGCTCTGCCTTCTGAGACTCTGTGTTGTCATTTCCCCCCGCAGGATATGCAGTGACTGCTGGCCACTTCTCACAGCCCACAACCACGGATGTAGTAGGTGGAGCTCCCCAAGACAGTGGAATCGGAAAGGTGAGGTTTCCGTCACTCAGCAGCTCAACTGCACGTGATTGCTCCAGAACGGGTTCTCTCACTTCCACAAAACTGATGAGCGCAGAACTTTTGTTTCCTTTGTAATCTTGAAGTTATTATTAGTACATTGTGTGTGAGGTAACACACAACTGCAAGTGGCCTCCAACCTTTTAAACTGGAGTGGAAATGTTTTTTTTTTATTTCCCATAGAATGTTTTAGGAAAGAGGTTTTATTGAGATGTATATCTCGGTTTACGGTTGAGTCTATATAAAGATCCTGTGCAGTAATTGCCAACATAACTGTCATCATGAGATTGTAGCAAGTTCCGGCTTTTATTAGGAATACAGGCCAGCTGTAAATCTTTATGCGGGATACAAAAGCACATACATTGCAGTAAGGACAAGAGTAAGGTTGACAATGGGGTTATGTTGAAAAGTTCCCAATTTGACATTGAATATTCAAAAAAAAATTATTGCAATTATTGACTACTGTATACACACACCTGTTAAAGCAGGTTGGTTCGTTCACAAAAGCTTGTCAGTGTAAGATTTTGTCTGATAAAAAGTATACAAAATGATAGATTTTTATATACAATATAGTATTGATATGTTGACTTCTATACGCAGAAAGATTTCTATTTTTTGTTTTATGTGCTGTATGTATAATTTTCATTACATAGCATCAGCAGTGTACGGAGAACCTTAACAAAATGACAAGACAGAGAAAATAAAGTGCAAACAATCGGGATAAGGGTACGGCTCCAGTGCCTGCGCTGCACGCGCGCCTGCAAGGCTGGCGGCGCGTGCAGCTGAGTTCCCCAGTCTGCAGTGAGCTGCAGTGGGAAAGACGGGGGGGAAGCGTGACGGGGGCGCGGGCGTGATGTCTCCCGGCAGGTTCGCCCTCATTGGCTGAATCGCCGGGGGGCATAGCCTAGCGCTCCATCGCGAGTCCTGATCTCAATTCTCTTGAGAGCAGGAGTTTCTGTCAGCGCAGTGCGGCGGCCCCCCCTCGCAGCGGGCCCGCCCCCATTGTGGGGTGGCTCTTGTCCCTGCAGCGTCCGCCACAGCGGGCGCTCCAGTAGCCGGCGGGGACCTCGCCTTTGAGCAGCAAGTAACTGATAAGGTAACTAATTGGGAATCTCTTCCCCCAAAGAGCTTACAATCTAAGTGGCATATTTGCAGACTTACAGACAAAGTAGGAGTAAAAATCTGATTATTAAAAGTGCAAGTCAGGGAGGAAAAGTGCATTTTAGGGCCTGTAGTGTAGGCAGAATTAATTTATTAAAATGCTTATTATAAAGGGTGAAATGTATACTGTGTATGTAAGGTTGTACATTGTTGAAAATGACCTGATGCTTGCTGCATTTAGTCAAGGCAATTTGTGAAAACTAGGAATAATCCTTTAACCATACAATAAATTGCATTTAATCAAGGCAATTTCTTTTAATTTTTGCTAAAAATCACCCACATTTGGCCTAATCCTGTTATTCGTAAATTGATTTTCTTTGAAGTTGAATCCAGGAAATGAACATGTTAATAGAACCGGCACCAGTTACCATATTCCTATGATTGTACTCATCTTAAAATCCCTTTCATAAAAAGCATCCAATTCATAAACCTCATTATCTCTTTCCCTATTTCTCCTATAACAGAAGAGTTCTTTTTTTTAGCAGCATGTCTCATTAACTTAAACTAATCCTGCTTTCTCCTTTTTATGGAGGAAAGCTCTGTAATCACCACCAGACCACATACACTGCAAGGTATACACTGGGAGCTTAAACCAACAAGATGCTCTCCAAATCATTAAGAAATATTATGAAGTTGAAAAGTGGTCTATGTATTGCTAGCCAAAAATGTCAGGCAGCTGACTAAGCCAATCCACATCACTCAGTGCTCTTCTCTGAATGTAATAAACTATATCCCATAAAAAAAATAATGTCTGGGAAACCACACATACTGTACAGTAGACAAAGCAGTTGCTTTTAAAACATATATTATTTTTTAAATTATTTTTATTGATGTAGATCCAATACATAGGAAGCAGTAATGCCAGCCTAAATCCGTGATTATACCAAAAATCGCGCGCCTGAAAAACAAAATAAAAGAAACCAATACGAGTGCACATACCAAGCGCGACGTAAGCGCTGCGACGTACTGCAAAGCGTTTGTTTACTCAAGCGATTTGAGATTTTGTTTTCACCCACCACGGCTGCATGACTTGATTTGCCTGGCCAATCACAGTGCATCATTGACCAACCAATCTGGCCATGTCTCCCTGTAGTAGCGCTACGAATCTCTTTGGCATGTCCACATGTAGCAGGGCGACGTCGCTGCGATGACGTCACCGGATCGCTATGCAGCCGTGCAGTTTTTGGTATAATTAAGGCCTAACTTTGTCAGTCCTTTTTCTCTGCCTCCGTCCTCCATGGATAGCCAGACTTGCTGTAAATCTAAGCACATGGGTGACAAAGGTAGGAAACAGTCAGAGGGTGGTATTTACTAAAGTCTCCCAGGATGAAAAAATGGGACAAAAGCAGTTTTACCAAAGGGAAAATGTGATTGCTTTCAATGGGATTCCTATTCTTTCATCAATGTGCTACTCTTATTTGGGCTGGTTTGGGCAAATTTGCATAAATTGGCACCAAGAACTTTAGCGAATTTCCCCATCACATGAAATCACAGGTCCTTTTGCGTTTCCAGCTCAGCACACAGCTTCTATTGAGACTCAAATGTTACCTCCACCACTTAGATTGTAAGCTCTTGGGGGCGGAAACTCCTTTTCCTAATGTTACAGATGTTCCTAATGTAAGGAAATGGCTCAGTGAGTAAAGACACTGTCAAGCACTGAGTGTGCAGCAGGGGAACCTGGTTCAATTCCCGGTGTCGGCTCCTTGTGACCTTGGGCAAGTAATTTTATCTCCCTGTGCCTCAGGCATCAACATCATAGATTGTAAACTCCAGAGGCAGAGACCCGAGTCTGCAAAATGTCTCTGTAAAGCACTACAAAGAACTAGCAGCGCTATACAAGAACATGCTATTATGTCTCAAGCGCATATTCCCATGCATGTATGAAGCACTATGTACATGAATGGTGCTATATACATACATGTAGAGACTAGTGTTGCGAATCTTTTGCTGAAGTTTGCAAACCAGACACATTGTAGAGATACAAATTTGCAAGTATTTGCGTGAAAACGACAGAATTTTGCCCCAAAAATTTCTGCGAAACATTACAGTCAATGTGCAGGTCACTTTAGTTTTCGCAAAACTTCACAAAATTGCCAAACGTTACAAAAATTTGGAAAAGCAACACTGAATACATTCACATAGAGAATATAGAGTTACATAGGGGGTTTTAAATCAAATTCTTAGCTGCTAACCTAGGGCAATTTTTTAGTAAAATAACCTCCACCAGATTTACTGCATCAAAGGCAAAGAATCACATACTTTTTTAACAGACATTTGAAAATTTTCTATCTTTTTGCGTTACCGTCTCTCTAGCAGAGAGAAAATTAAGCATCCTGAGCTACCACGGAGAAAAGTCTTCAAAAAGATACCCTGAGTATCTCCGAGCATTTCTTTTTAACAATTGAAACATTGTACTGGGTCACATGTATTTTCTTTTTTTTTCTTTTTTTAATGGTGTTTTGGTATACAAATAATTAGATTAAAATATACTCCCAGGAAAAAATGATGTTGGCTCATAATGGGCTTACTTGCAGTATAGTACTGTACAGGCAGGCCTCGTTTTACAACGCTTCGCTTTACAACGAATGGCTTATCCAACGCTATGCAATGCATACCTATATTCATTTGTACAGCGCCAAAACGGCTTATCCAACGCTCTTACGACGCTTTGCAAAGTTGTTTATGTGTATATAATATATATATCAAAAATATAATATGATATTATACTATATAATATATTATTTTATTAAATTACATGATATATTATGTTATATTATATATATATAATACAGTATATACACTATATAATGTATGTGTGTGCTGCATATCTTATTGCCTGAGTAAAATATTTTGTGTATTTTAGCATTAAAAATGCCTTCAGGAACGGAACCTTTCATTTAAACAGTGTTCCTATGGGAAAACGTGTTTCGCTTTAAGACGTTTTGCTATCCAACGCCATTTTGAGTAACGCATTGTGTTGGATAACCGAGGACTGCCTGTATTGTATTTTTTTCCAGTCCTTAATTTAATTGGCATACGTATCACTGTGTGTAGGAAGCTATCTGAAGTGCATCATCCCCATTAAGTTCCTGAGACTTTGTGAGCTCCTCAGTAGTTAGGTTAAAGTGAGATGGGACTCACGCATTTGAACATTTGGTCTCAACTAAGTTGGCGCCGGCGTTTGGTTGCCAAGGGAAACTCTGACGCTGCCGCTCTTACGCTGGATACTCGGCTCCTGCTGTATCGCCAGTAAGTTAAGTTAATTTAAGGGGTTTTAGTGGTTAGGTTAGGGGGTTAAGGATAGGGGTTTTATGGTAAGGGGTTAGATTTTTAGGGTATGGGCTTAGGGTAAAGGGTTAAGGTTTTTAGGGTAGGGTGTAGCATTAGTATTAGGGGTTATGATTAGGGTTTTTTAGGGTAAGGGGTAAGATTAGGGTCTTACCTTGGTGGCGAAATGGCCTGCGGAGAGATGTCCCTGTGGTGGTTAAACACCAGCAGCGACTTGGTGGCGAGTCAAAGCGGCTACGGCTAAATGTGACCGTGGGCCTCATGCAGCCTGTGGAAGTTTTGAGAACCTTATGGTCTATTCAGTACCGTAAGTTTTATCAGAAGTGGGCCGGAGCCCTGAAAAATTATATGTATAGATGTAGCCAAAGTTACTGCTACTACTGGCATACTGCAGCAGGACATACACAGCACATCAGTGGAACGGGCGCCCCTGTGTATTGAATCAGCCGTGCGTGAGATGGTGGCGGGGCTACCACACTATTTCACCCAGGAAGCACATGAGATGATGCAATAACATGGTCTCCATGTATTGCACTGCATACATGGCAGGGCGACAGGAGAAAATATAATGCATATTATACTCACATGGAAAATATAAATACATTATATTTGGAACTAGTACATTTACAATGAGTGTATCCACTGATGTTTCTTTTGATCCTTTTTGCACTCAGTGAGCCCCATGGACTTTCCTAAAACTGTCTGCATCCCTCCCCTCTGAGAAGTTAATATATGCAACCAGTTAAGTACATGTACTTTGGCAAACAGACTAATTTAATATTCCCCTTTGAGTTTGATGCACCGTTGTCAATAGCTGTTAGTAAACATCTGACAAAGTAATTGTGTAAGTACTAGAATAAAAATGTAATATCGACCATGGAATGTTTAAAACTCCGTACTGGATTCCAGAGGGAAATAGAACCAATGTATAATATAAGCAAGTATATTACTAGAAAATGCGTCTGAGGGCCTGCTTGCTTGAAATATGTTAATATCAGCCACTTGTTTCATCAGAACAAAATAAGAAGCTTAAGACACTGTAACAGAAAATGAAAAAAATATTGACATGAGTCAAAACACACTTTTCATTGCCTTCATATGTAGACTCCTTGATGCATTAAGAGGTTATTTAATAAACAGTGATATTGCCGACCAGGGAACTATTGACCGGAAACTCATAATGAAGTCAATATGAATTTTTGTGCAACATTGCCCCGATCGGACGAATCCCCGTGCAATGAATAACAACCATAGTCTGCTTATAACATGAGTGCATAAGTGGTCTGGACATACTGTTTCTGCTGCCTGATACACCCTCAACCACCAATGGCAGATACATCTTACTTTTCTCCCAATTGTTTAATATTCCTTTATTTTATTTTGTAGGTTTATATTTTCAGAACGGACAAGAGGTCTGGATCCCTCATTAGGATTTTTCAAGCTTCGGGCAAAAAGGTTAGACTTGATTTTTCTTTTTACTACTAACCTGCATTCCTTTCCCTGCTATGTGTTTGGAGATTGTTGAAACAGAGCACGATGTGTTCAGGAGAAAATGACCGTTTCTAGGTTTCAGAAGCTTTTTTCCTTCCCATGTGCAATCTAGATAAAACTGCCACTGTAAAGTAAAATAACACTTGCTCAAGACAATCTGCTGCACTTTTTGTTTTTAAAATTAATGTTATAAAGTAAAATTTTTGTTGAATTGCAGTTATTAAAGCTGCTGATCCCCTTTGCTCATAACCCTAATGCCCTCTGACCTCCTTTGAAGACACTTGGGGAAAAAACAGTACAGTACTATGAGCATGTCGCCTATGAGTTATTACTGCTATGGGAGAGGGATCTTTGAGACTGGCACAAAGGTTAATCAACATTGTAGACATGACAAGGGTCTCTAAATGCGCGCTAGTTTAAGGGTGCACAGAGACCTGTGGTGTAGAAATTTGCGAGATTTATGTGTCAAGAAAAAAGTGGTGCAATTCTGGGTGCAACTTTTTTCATCTTTTTTTTTTGTTTGTGAATTTGCTTTCTTATTGGTTTTCATAGATTATTCCAATTTTTTTAAAAAAACAATGACGTTTTTTTTTAACTGTTGTGAATTTGCGAATATTAAAATATGGGAAAAAATTAAATTTTTTGCAATTAATGAAAATTTTGGTGAAAAATATGCCCTGCTGTGGCAGGGACTGATTGAGCCATCTGTGCTGAAGCAGGGACTGATTGAGCCACTTGTGGTAAAGTAGGGGCTGATTGAGAGAGTTGAAGTTACATAGAATTTCATAATATAATTATAGGGTCCCTTAGCTAAAAAAAAAAAAGTCTGAAAACCACTAGATAGAGGATACAGCACATACAAAAGATTTTGTTTGGAATTAATTCAAGGCAAAAATACATTCTAATGCAGCTTGGCACTGGTCTTTACATGTGTAAATATATAGATATGCAAAACATATTTCTTTCTCTTCCTTTTAAAAACATTTTCCATTTTGTTATGCTGTGTCTTAAGAGCTGGTCACAAGTTTGTCATAATGTTTTAATTCACAAGAGAGCTGGACTCACTTAATGTATGGATGTCAATGCACTGAATCAACGCAATGTGTTTTCGTTTTGTCATTTTTGTGCTCCCAGTTGCATCAAATGTAAGAACAAGTTTCTATTGTCTGGTGGAGTTTATAGGTCAGGGAGTCTTTTGCCCCTTCAGCACTGGCAGATTTTTTCCAGATTTTTTGGGATCAGAAAAAATGAAAAAATAATGCTAAGGAGAGATGTAGAATTTGGTGGATCCCAATTTTTATATATAGAAATACAAGCAAGAAACAGAGCTCAATGTCAAAATATAGATGCAAATAATACATTACAATTTGCATACAAATGTAACTAGAGGAATAACTGTTTAGTCCACTGAAAAATCACAAAATACTTTCAACTGTGTGAAACTGTGTCCCAATTGAACCAAGGTAAAGTCCGGGACTGTGACACAAATGAGGAGTGTAATCAGCTCCGGAGGAGAGGCAGCTCTTCAATGAAGCAACCTAATTCGGATACAAATCTATAAAAAAAAAAGGAAGAGTGCACACGTAGTGTGTGAATAAATGTAAAGTCAATTTATTAAAATAGGACAACAATTGTCCACTCACATAAAATGTATATTAAAAAAATGTGTATAAAAAAACCCAGGAAAAAATAGATAGATGTGAGACACCGGAACCTGCTGGGATTTCCGCAGCAGGGAGAGGATGTATGGAGCCTGTCAAAGTCACTGCAGCCTATTGGGGCTAGGATTAAACGGCAAAAAATGACTACCGTGTTTACTAACCACAAAGTGGGAATGTCCAGTAAAGTCCCGTTAGATCTCCATAGGGACACTCATGATGGCGCAACCGATGTAATGCCGGTCCAGCAGCCTGTCGGGAACTCACAATATTCCTTCTGCAATGCAAATATCACTGCCCCCTTGCTCGTGTTATGGGGAATCCCCAATTTAAGCTCGTCCAGGGTTAACGTGAAGACACACACCCAACAGCAGGGAACTCCGCAACAGTGAGGATGATAGTGCTGACGGCAAAATTAACTGCCATGTTCACTAACTACAATGTGGAACAGTCCAGTAGAGTCCCGTTAGATCTCTGTGCTGAGACTCATGATGGTACACACACTGTATTGCTAGTCCAGCAGCCCATCGGAGACCCCGAGATTTACTTCGGTAATGCGGATATCACTGGCTTCCTGCTCGTCTCACAGGGAACCCTCACATCAGCTGGTCCGGTGTCAACGTGATGACGTCCACCCAACACGTTTCATCGGGGAAACTATATATATATATATATGGGTTATATAACTCCTCCTTAACTGCTACCTATTGATATAACTTTGCAAGCTGTTCAACACTGGAAAATATCTTGAGCACGACATCGATGCAAGATTAGAATACACGGGTTTTGTTTCAGAGACCCCATAATCTTTCACTTCACCCCCACCCCCCCATTGCTGTGTATTAAAAATATCTAATGTACAACCCTTTGTGCCCGTTTTGTAAATATAAACTGTAAGTTGTTAACATACCCATATGTCAACTCTGTTTTCTACTTGGAAGATCTTGGAAGAAGTGTCTTACTTCCCTCTCCACAGATACCACAGAAAGCTGCTTTTGCCAGATAAACAATATCTGAGACAGATATACAAAGTAGAGCCATACTCACAAGTTCACAATGCAATTCTCTATTTAATGTGACGGCCAAGAACAGTGGAAAGACAACGTTTCAGGTCCCGTGCGTTTTGCCAGATGCAGCTGGCACATCGATTCCCACTGAAAACGAACACAGTGCATATTCCCCTCTTTTCCAATTATTTTGCAGAAAAATAATTATTAATGTGGCTCAATGCATTGGAAAGCAGCTCATGCCGTGCAGGAAACAGAAGGCCATCACCCTGCCAATGCACCAGTCCAGGCTGCTTGACAATTGACTGCACTAGTCATTTAAATGAGATTGCTCCAGTCCCCGAGATAATGTAATGTCATTGAAACGATTGATGATAATGAATAGCGAAATCATTGGAGGTGACTATAGACAGCAGATGCATATCATAACCCACTTCATTTTAATCACTAGGCCCCCATTGATAGTTTTTTTTTTTTCTTAACAAAGTTATGGTTCCTCCTCTACCACCTTAATCTATCAACCACAAAGGTTAAGAGGGTAATTGTTTATTGTCCAACGTGTTTGCTCGGCCTGCCGTGGCCGCAAATCCCATTGGCATCGATGATGATTTCTGAGGGCGCTTCAGGCAATGTAGAATTACCCTGCTTAATCTCTGTGGGTGACAGATTGCAAATGAGCAACAAATGAATAAACCACAGAGCAGCCTTTACAAAAACGAAAGCTTTAGGCTCTATTTAACTAAAGAGATCAACACATATTGCTGTCTTTTTCAAAGGGGGTTTGGTTTCAATGGTTTATGCTGTAGCAGAAGAAAACCAATGAGTTCCGTTATCCAAATGTTTCTTTCCTACTCATTTTCAGCTAGACATTTTTATTTGAAATGCGATGGACGGTGATTTCCTTTGTGGGCAGATATACTGAATGCTTTGTTGTGACTCGGCTTGGTTACAGATGGGCTCTTACTTTGGCTCCTCCTTATGTGCAGTTGATCTGAACTCCGACGGCCTCTCAGATCTGCTGGTCGGGGCGCCCATGTTCTCTGAGGTGAGGGATGAGGGACAAGTCACCGTCTACATCAACAGAGGAAATGTAAGTATATGGGTGGAAATGTAGTTAACATTCGTTTTTGTATATATACAGTGTTTGTGTGTGTATGCGTGTATGTATATACATACTGTACACACAGGCTTTATATTTCTATAGATAATCTATATCTATCAATATATAGAAGTAAATACAGAGGAGTGTGGCACTGCAAAACAGAAACCACGCGAAGTATGTGCCCTTTGTTTTATTGTTCTAGAATTGAAGCTAGGGTTGCAAGGAGGCTTCTCCAAACATACTGGACACAATGGTGAAATGTATGTGCGACACGCTTGAGACACACACACACGCTCGAGACACACATACAGACACCTCTCTGCTCCATGCTGTTTCCGCCTCTCCTTGGTCCCTCCCACAGGCTCCTGACACCTCCCCCTGATTGGCTGTATTACCCAGCAGCAGCCAATCAGGATGCGGAAGCTGCCCAGCCCCCAAGCAACAGCCATGCTCTCTCCCTGCTCGGGAAGTCCTGCTGCCCCCAAGCCGGTCAGGTCACTTATGTCCAGATGAAAAGTTGTGTGGAGAATAACGCTCAATATAAGTGTGTACACTGTAGATAAATCATCATGATATTGAAGAAATAACTGGAGATGGGAACACTATGACTTATCCATAAGGTCATATAGGTATCATGCATTTAAGGGGGGGCAAAATAAAGACCTACTGTAGCGGTCAGTCTGCCAGACTACCGCAGATGTGGTCAAAATGCACACCCCTCTCAAAATATAAACTTCCCCAATACAGGGTCAAAAGTAGTAATATAAGAGCTATTGCCCATTACCTGCCCTTGGGGGTATCTTGAGGTTCAGTAATCCAATGATGATTAGTAGTTCCACTGCGTGCAGTCCTGATATGTAGGAACAGTGATTGAAGAATAGAGCAAAGGAGCACAGCTGCCAGAAATAATCCTGAAGAAACAAATATCACGGGCAAACTCCAAAGATAAAACTGAAGGTGTTTAATGAATAAGCTCACAGGGAGATGAACATAGCCAACGCACCAACGCGTTTCATCCAGTGGGACTTTATCAAGGTGTCAAAGTCCCTTGATAAAGTCCCACGGGATGAAATGCGTTGGTGCGTTGGCTATGTTCATCTCCCTGTGAGTGTATTCATTAAACAGCTTCAGTTTTATCTTTGGAGTTTGCCCGTGATATTTGTTTCTTCAGGATTATTTCTGGCAGCTATGCTCCTTTGCTCTATTCTTCAATCACTTATGTCCAGAGAGGCAATATCGGACACCTACATTTCCAGTATTACCTCTAATTTTTTTATTTATAAAATACAGGACAGTCTGGTTCAATACCAGACACCTGGCAACCATAATTGACGTAGGGTGTCTCCAGAGTCAACCCCTATTAATGTTAGTTCTTGGGACCCCCTGCTTCCAGAGATTCTTACTTCTGTAGGTGCTGCCAGTATCACTGTGGAGTTTAAATGTCCAAATGTTAATATTAGAAATATTATTTCCTGATAGGATTAATGGGCGTTTTGGGCTACACTAGCATTACTTTTCTGCCCATGAAATCTGTGCTAAATGTTTTAAACATGAGGCGGTGGGGGGTGCATTGTTAGAGTTACACGTGCCATAAGAGGGAAAATGTAATAATGTTTGTTCTACATCAGTTCAATATCATTTAGAATAAAAACCTGCACGGTACATGAGCTCCAAAGAAGCACACTGATGATGGCACTGATTAAAACATATGATGATATTATATTTGTTTTATTTTTGTAATAATTGCTCCAGTGCCATGGATGCATGCAGTCAGTTGCATCACAATATGTGATATGTTCCTCTAGATAAAAACATAAGCTTAGTAAATGAAACCTTCCAAAGTTTTTTTTTAACGAGGGAAACAATGCTTTTAATGCCAAGTCCCTTCTGGTCTCAGGCACCAACCATACAACACTATGGAGGATATGCATTCTCCTATAAGTTGTTATTGTGTTATCCTTAACATTATATATATATATATATATATATATATATATATTTTTTTTTTTTTTTCATGGCAGCATCGATAGGGGTTTATATGTATATAGATATTCCCCATCTTTACATAAAGCTGTCATTTTAGGGGATTTGAATCCCAGCTCCCCAAACACAAAATGCTGCTTTAAAAAACCTCTCGAATACTGCACAATGACAATAACATAAAAATTGTAAGCTATCCATGGAGTACAGTATGGTATAACAACACCTAAGGATCCTGAGTTTTGGATTTTTATCTGTTATGCAATTAGTATAAACTTTAAAAAAAAGTCAAAATACCACTTGTGGTGCATTTGCATCTCAGACAGGTCTGCAACTCTATCCTTCCCCATTATCGCTTAGCATACAATACTTCCACTACAGCCAGGGATTATGGGTAATGACACGCAAATGAGCACAATGTGCTACACTTTACTTCTTGTCCATTTTAACATGGACCCCTATAAATTTATGCCTACCGTATTACACACATTTTCAGTACAGCCTGCGTTATAGAGTGTATATCCAGTAAGCCTGCTCATAAACAGCTCATCAGTATACTGTAGTGCCGACGAGTATTCTAAAACAAATCTGGGGCAATCACCAACAAGACCCAGGTACATGCCGGGTACATGCTGCAACATTTCAGTGACATTTCTGCAGACAGACTAATGGCCCATCGGAGTAACAACGGGGTCCCTGGCAGTCCCATTCAAACTGAATGGGACTGCCAGGGACCCCTGCTGTGTTAATCCGATGGGCCATTAGTATCTGCAGAAATGTCACTGAAATGTGGCAGCATGTACCCGGCATGTACCTGGATCTTGTTGGTGATAGCCCCAGATTTTCCAAGACAAGTTTAAGGCAAGTGTTAGAATACTCGTCGGCGCACCTGTAATGCCTTTATTTTGTATGTATCCACCCACCCACCCACATCTGCAGTAGGTAAAGTAGAACCCTGGGCTGCAGGAGTAGCTTAGTAGAGAAGGAAACTGTTTCTGAAGCAGATGAATATGATTTAAATACATATGTAAGCTTTTCTTGTGACCATGGACAAGTCTCCTAATATCTATGAGCCACAGGTAACAAACACTAGACTGTTAGCACTTTGGGCAACACTCTTGTATCAGCAGAATTCTATGTGCATTGTCATGTACATTATCAGCACTACATAAGCGCTCTCTTCTACAAGAGCTGAGAGAGTAGCTCCGTGGTACTGTCCCTTCGAGCGAGGCCGGTTTGGAATCCCACTGTTGGCATACCTCGTGACGTTGTCCCTTCCTATCTATGTGCTTCAGGCAAGAGAATTAGATTGTAAGCTCTACAGGGCAGGGATTTATTGTGTCTGCAAAGTTCTCTGTACAGCACTGCATAAATTGTCAGTGCTACATAAGAAGAAAAAACATATTATATGAGCAGAGACATGGTAATTGCTTGTGATTTTAAAATGCCCCTTTGGAAAGAAATGATGAGGCAATGCCTATGACTCGTTTGCTGCAGTAGCTCTGAGAATCTCTGCTTTCTCCAGGGATCCTGACACTTTTTGGGGCCTGGACCTCAATCCTTCTGACGTCCTCTCTGTTGATTTTCCTCTTACATAAATCCATTCTACTTTGCAGACATACAGTCATTTCCTAGAATTTACAGTCTTCGTAATCCGACATTACATTTGGCAGCGGTTCAACAATTGTTGATCTTTCTTTACTTTTCTGAGCAGTTCTCAGAACTGTAGTAGGCGGCTAAGTTAAGGAAGTGTTTGGAGACCTTTTGCCAGATGGAAATGCAAGATGTTTAGTAAAATACTTATTTATATGCCCCTTAAAGGAGCAAACCAACCGGGCAAAGGGGCTGCCTGTATCTCTCTGCTTTTTAAGGGCTCCCGTGTCACGTGGGCCAATAGGAAGCTGCACTGGCTGATGCCACGGCTACCTATTGGCCCTCAGGGCACGGAAGCTGTGAAACACTGCCATTACGTTATCTCTGCTACCGAGATGGAGTGGCTTCCGGCCCCCCTACGGATGTCTGTGTCTCATAAAGCAAGGGGCCCCGGTAGCTGAAATGACTGGGGTTCAGATCCGGAGGCCCCCTGCTTCAATCCTATGTAAAAAAAACAAAAAAACGCTTAACAGTTTGCCCACTTGGAAAGCAGCAATCCCCATACCCAAACCCCCTTGTTTTACACGATGGGAGCCAGTGGGTTCACAGAGCTACAGGAAACTGTGTTATTTTCAGCATTTATTATCAGTTATTTTCAGACCCCCTGGTTCCTGACACGCTTACCGGTAAAAGTAACAGCATTAGTTCCTGGGTTTAAAATCTCTTATTATTATTATTATTTTATTGGCTTACTTGTTTCTTTTACCCAGGCTGTGCTGAAAAACCTGTGTAATACGGCAGGCATAAGTTTATAGGGGTCCATGTTAAAATGGACAAGTAGCAAAAGGGGACAATGTGCTTATTTCATGTAATTTCCCAGAATCCCTGGCTGCAGTAGAAGCATTATATGGTTTGCACACCTTTCTGAGACGTGTGAATGTGCTCACAAGAGTTATTTTTATTTGCTTATTATCCTTGAAATTCCTGAAAACAGTGCCCCAAACTAAAGCTGACATGGGTTAATACAGCGGTGCGCAAAGTGGGGGGCGCGCCCCCCAGGTGGGGCACGAGACTCGCTGCGGGGGGCGCGGGGTTTACAGAGGCCCGCACATGCTTCCCGAATGCATTTAAATTAATGCCGGAGGAGCTGCGGGGCCTCTGTAAACCTTACTTACCTTGATTCAGGTGCTCCTGGTGACAAGGTGTTGCCATGACAACATGACGTCATGATGCCAGGACGTCTGAATCAAGGTAAGAGGGGAGGGGCGCGAGGAGAGGGGGAAAGCCAGCAGGGGGGCGCAGGGAAAAAAGATTGCGCCCCCCTGGGTTAATATATGCTAATGTCATTTTTTTCAGTAACATTAACTGTTTAATTGTTACTATATTTATAGTTAGGATTGCATCTACAGTAGAATCCCATTCAGTGCTATTAACAGTGTTCAAAAATGCTAAACATCACATCATAACTTGTATTTTTGTGGGAACTATTCTATTTCGTCTTAGGCACTTTTGGGTGCTATGGAATCCTGGTTGAATAATAGTGCTGTAAAATGTTATATTTAGCTACAGTTAGTAGAAGATGAAAAAAAAGCTTGCTTTTTTTGAATCAGTAGACATCCTTAGCGAAAGTTGTGATGATTAAGCCAGACAATGCACTTTTGTATTTATTGGAATATTTTAACACTCACCACATGATATTTTTTATCAAGCACATTTTGCCAGACTTTTGTTATAACAATAAGATTTTCAAAGCTAATGTAAGAAAAGGAATGCCGAAGGATACTGGCAATCTATGAAGTTATGTGTTTCTAAGCTCTAAGAATATACACATTCCAGTGCCCTGTTTAATTGTCCGAGTCTTAACAAAGTGCTACCAGAATAAATGTTTAGTTTATATCTATGGCACTAGCACATAAGCCTCAGCACACATACTGTATATTGGACACTCTGGCTTATTTCACTGGATATACATGGCTTTATGCAAAAAATTATAATAAAACGGGAAATTGGTGTCATACTTGCTTATTGGTTGGAGTTGTAGATACATACATACATACATATACTGTATGTGAAAGGAACCATATAATCGCATCTTAAGGACACTGAGGTTTCTAACTATTAGCTAGTAACTGAGGAAGTGCAATAGAGGAAGTGCAATAGATTAGTCTGAGGAAGTGCAATAGATTAGTCTCCTAACATCCCATGGGCCTCAGATAGGCTTACACAATTCAAGAAGGACAAAGCCCAATCCATATTGAGTGCAATTAAACTACTGTACATCAAACCAAAACCCAATTCTTAATGTGGTCACTTGCAATGCCTAATGGCTTGCTGGACTGAATAGTTGACCTTCATGTGAAAACGCTCTTTTGAAGTGAAAATTGTGTGCTCGCACCTACCATATGAACATTTCCCTTGGAGTAAATTGCTTTGTTGGTGACAGAAGTTCACTCTCTGAAGTGACGACAATGTTGGCAGAAGAGGCTGTTGGCGACGTTAGTGCTGGTAGCTCGGCGCGCATGAGCAAAGGCCTCCTGCGGTCGGCGCACATGCGCAGGGGCCTCCTGCACTCGGTGCACACAGCGCGCATGCGCAGAGGCCTCCCGTGCTCGGAGCACACAGCACGCATGCGCAGAGTCCTCCAGCGCTCGGCATGCACGCGCAGAGGCCTCCAGCATTTGGCGTGCGGGCATGTGCAGAGGACTCCACAGCAGCAGCATAGGGCCACACACACACACACACACACACACACACACACACACACACACACACACACACACACACACACACACACACACACACATAGAGGCATACACAGACAGAAAGACACATACGCACACAGACACACACGCACACAGGGACACACAAGGAATTCACAATTAGTATAAATATAGAAGTGCAATTAGCTAAAACAGGGGGGGGGGGGTGCCGAGCACGCGCGTTCTAAGTCACACTTCTTTGCGTTTTGTCACTGAAATTGTGTTTTGATTTTTCATTGAAAATATCACCATCACAAATACAATTTCTGTGTCAAAACAGTGACAAAAGACAAAGAAGTTACACTTAAAATGCTCGTGCTCGACACACACGCACTTTTTTAAACCAAAGTAATAGAGTAAGCTTGAGCCATAAATCATGCAATAATCTTTTTGCATAATTATGACTTATTTTTATTATTTTCAGACACACAGACTAGTACAGTCAAAAGAGAAGTTCTAGCTTCTAAAGATAATCTGTTGTTTATTGTATAGTCCTCTTTCGGCTTCCTATATAATCTGAGAGAAATAACTTGATCGCACAACCTGTCCATCAGTTCTCCAGCCAAATTCTGTATTTTACCCATTTTATAAAAATGACAGGGTTCGATTAAAGGGACAACCCTCACTTATGACCCCTTTATGGAGGAATGAGGAATTTCCCCCAGGATGTATACCGGGTAGGAACAACATTTGGAATAATTAGGATTAAAGATGTCATGTTTCTGGGGAAAATATACACATTCGGAGAAATGCGAAAGAAATACAATATAACATTTTCAGAATATTTCAGATACAGGTAGTCCTCGCTGTACGACGTTCTGCTTTCCGTCAGACGCGTTTTCCGATGGCGGCTAATGCAATAAAAAAATGCATTATCCGCCGCAAATGTTGCGTATCCGTCGGAAATCGCCACCGGTTAACATTGGTCCCGATTTCCGACAAACTGCTATCCGACAGGGGTTTGCAGGACGTATTGTGTTGGATAAGCGAGGACTCACTGTACACTCAAATCAGGCATCTTATTATTTCAAAATCCTTCCCGCAATGGAATACACATGTAACACCTTTCCCCCCCCCAATCGCAGATAGGGACCATGTGGGGAAATCTACACTTGTGTTACCGGGTATGGTGCGTCACTTGATAGGCTCACAGAAGGCCTGAACCTCCGCCACTGGGAGCCTGGGGTTACCTGATCCGTCGTCGAACACAGCGCCTCCACCTGTAAGGGTTCCCACCTGTGTGGTATGGTCCTCTTACAGGAACCACAATAATAAAACACGCACACAGTGTATGCTAATAACTGTTTACTATTGTAACTACTAATAATAACTCCGGTACCTGTACCACACAGAATAATGCATATACACACACACGGACTTGCACCGGGTGCACACATCAACATAAGTATTCCCCAAAGTACCTTATGTCCAAACCCCACCCACTTGTGTTGGAGCTGGCGCTATCCCTGGACGTATTGGTGCACTCTTTATAGATACCTGCCCGGGCTCCAGCCACGGGTGCCGCTATACACTGAAGTGGATCCGCCTGATCCGACTTGATGTCCTCCTACGCGTGGGGTGACTTCCAGCGTGGATAATATCACTAGGGAACAACAGACCGTGTGATAGCTCTAAGAGCACGTGTAATGTGTGCCAAGCAGGGCAAAATCAATATTGAATGATAAATGGAGTTGACACCGGGATGAGGGGTTAAGGACTGAAATAGTATGACAAGCGCTGGATAAAAGGTCAAGCAAGAGAGGGCTGTATGCATTGAGGAACAAGAGGTACTTACTCAGTCCCAAGCCCTGGCCAAGTTGTGCCCGGTGTGGAGTCTACGCGACTCACCAGATCACCGCTCTGCTCGCCTTGCTTATAGCTCCAGTCCTGACGCTGTGAATGCAGAAGCGTCTCCCTCTGTGTCTGCGGCTGCATCCGCATCCGGTGGTGAACGCTGATCCCGTCACGTGACTAATTTATTAAACTACATAGAATCAAAGTAACAAACAGCACAAAAAATCTCTCCCACGCGTTTCACGCCTACTGTGGCGCTTTTTCAAGGAGTACTCCCATGTTTGTGCTGTTTGTTACTTTGATTCTATGTAGTTTAATAAATTAGTGTTTTTAACCTCTCTGCTGGTGAGTTCTATATTTTTTTTTGGAGCGGATGGACCATCGATCCTTCCCCTTCTCTGCTGTGGATAATATCACTGCTGCTCCGCACCGTCTGTACTTTGACGGGGATCCGTCTGCAACCGGCCGGCCGCAGTCACTGCTTGCTCCGAGAAGATAGTCTCTATATAACTCTGGGGGGTCTGAGCCCAGACCCAGTAATCAGGCTGCACACTACTGAGTGGCTTCTAACTTAACCAAATAGCTAAAGGGGCAGAACTCCTCAAGTAGGGCCTGTCCCTGAAGCATCCACAAACTGGGGCAATGGTAACTTATCTGGGGCCTCTGGGGGTAACTAGGCCTAGTGCCAGGGGCTACTGCTCCCTGCACACACACCCTAACTCACCCAGCTCCCAGCTCCAACTGACACTCTTTTAAAAACTGTCTCAACTGTCATCTCTCACAGCTTCACTGGTTGCCTAGCAACATGTAACTGCAGCCTCTCTTAACTGTCCCTATTCAAAACTGCCAGCGCCGGCTCCCTTGCACTGAAAGGGCCTTAATTGCAAATGCAGCCGCCCTATTGACTAAGCCGCAGCATGTGACAATCCCCTGAGGGATACCGGGGCTATACACATCTAACTAAATTTGAAGAAAAGTGCACAGTATAAACACATCAAAGAGGGTTGATATCAAATATATATTCTAGTTTGTGTTCTCTAGACAAAAATGAAAAACACTCATATACGATGCAACGGGAAAAAGATATAGGATCAGAGATTTCTAAAGAAGATTGGGCAGAGATATGGGAGGCGACGGCGAGCTCATCTCTCTGCACCATAATTAAAGAAAATAGGTATAAAATTATTATGATATGGTATTTAACACCGGATAGATTAGCACATATTTATAAAGGAGCGAGCGCTCTGTGCTGGAGAAATTGTGTTTGTAGAGGCTCATATCATATATTTTGGACTTGTCCAAAGGTTGTTCCTTTCTGGAGGAAGATCAAAAGAGAGATCACTAAGGTGTTTGGTGCAGCTATACCAATGGGCCCTCTAATAATGATTTTGGGGAAACCTGTGCCTAATGTGTCGTATGCAACAAACAAATCAATTGCACATCTGTTGACAGCAGCCAGATGCACAATAGCTCAACAATGGAAGCAAATTAATATACCATCAAATCAAGTTTTTCAAGAAAAGGTGCGACATGTCTTAGAAATGGAAACATTTACGGCGTTTATGAATAACACTACGGATAGATTCGGAAAAATCTAGAATCCCTGGTTTAGTGTTTTTCCAGAAGATTATTACCAGATTTACAAATTTAAACAAATTGGAAGATACTAAAACTAATAATTAAAAGTTGTATGAGCAATGGAGAAATAGTTTGAAAGTTATAAACTAAACTATAGAAAAACAAATACAAAAAAACAAAGAATCAGGAAAATAATTAGGTTACTACCACTAGTACCTCTTGCCCCCCACACCGTCTACTTTTTTAAAATTTTTAATTTTCTTATTATTACTATTGTTAATATTTTCTGTTAAGTATATTATTGTTATTCTGATTATGTTGGGTATGTACCCCCTCCCACCCCTTCCTTCTCTTTCTTCTGTACTCACACCCTATTTCTATGTTATTAAAAAACAAATAAAAACGGTTTAAAACAAAAACAAAAAAATGCCAGGGTTTCCGTTGTCATTAAAGTGCCTGTACAATCTGTGTTGTTATCAGCAGATGTCACAAAGCACTGTCCTTGCCATGAGAATATCAACAGTATTGAAAATACATTCAAAGCACTGTTGTGTCTGACTAGGTAGGAATCTCTATCTCTGCTCAGGTGTTTCCTCTGCTCTGTGTGAAAACTTGCACAGTTCCAGCGGGATATCTCTTATCATCTGCCCTTCTCTGTCATGTTTCCTGTTTGCCAGGGCGTACTGGAGGAGCAAATCAATCTGAATGGCGACAATGCTTACAATGCACACTTCGGGGAAAGCATAGCTAACCTGGGAGATATTGATGATGATGGCTTCTCAGGTGAGTATAATTGCAGCCTTCACTTAGTGTAGATCATACTTTTTTTCTACTGACATTCCCATTCTAACACTTTTTTTAAATGTAATGCAACATTTTAATGAAAATGTTTCACAGTGAGTCTTATTTACGTCTTAAAGCTTCTGGAGATAAAAGCTTTGTCCAGTTTTAAACATTTCCAACTTTTCTGTAGTATTTATGTTTATGATAACATAATCTGAGTCTCTTCCGAACACAAAGAACCATTACTCACAATGGCCAAGATTTTCTAACGAGTGCTAAACTTTAGCATGTCTTTTACTTCCATTCAAAGTTAATCTAGGCCCATAAAATGTATAACTAGAAGACCAATTGGCTTGGACTGATGGCTATCTTATCATTCCGCTCCTCAAAATATTAGGAATTTATTTGGAAGGTTACAAATTTGTAGGGAGAATCTTAAAGCTGCAGTTCAGTCTTTTTTTTTTTAATTTATTTTTTTACTTCATTAGTTTCATGTGGGCAATATCTAATTACCTAAAGAACTGCATAGCTGCCGGTCAATTTGTTCTCCGTTTATTGATCGGCAAAGCTTTAAATATGGGGAATGTTAATCGTTGCTATAGGAACAAGCATGCTTGTTAAAATAGAATACAAGAAAATTGGTCTTTCAAAGTTGTTTTTTTTAAAACAGAAAATGCTAAAAGTATTTTTTCTTACTACAGAACGGATTTATTAAAAAAAACACACATGCAGGATATTGCCTGAACTTCAGCTTTAACTCCGTCTGGTTGGGACAGAAAATGTTCTAATTTTTGTGGGGAAAAATGTTAAGAACTCTAAGCAAAATCATATTGAAGTTACAATACATAATCTAGATGTAAGTAAGGAAATATGGCAAAAAAAAAAAAAACTTTATACCATTCCAGTAAGTGTTCCTTATAATTTGCTATATGCGTTACTGTGGAGGGTTTTTGTCACTTTTTTTACCCACCATAACTTAACTAAGTATGGTAAAACTATCCTTGCTTCATTTTTGCATAGCCAGTGTAACCAACCCCACACTGAGGAGACCCATTAAGGTCGAAACGGCTGTCTGTGGGTGGGTTTACTGGCTATGCATCTTAACCCTGACTGTGCTCAAAGCTGTGACCATGCAGCAAGCTTAAGCCTATAGGGAACCATGTTGAATGGTTTTGAAGCAAAAGGTGGCACTGTGTGCTCATTTGCATGTCATTTCCCAGAATCCCTTGCTGCAGTGGAAGCGCTGTGTGCTGAGTGATAATGGTGAAAGGCGGGGTTGCAGACCTGACATGCAAATGAGCATACAGTAATAATTCCATTTGGTATATATATACTGTATATATGTATACTGACAACAAAAAAGATTTCTATAGGGGAGCACACGTGTTTACCATGAAAAAGTGAACAGTTTATTAATGCAGGTAGTCAAAACAGGGGAGAGAAATATAAAAGGGAGGGGAATCCCGCAAAATTCATACAAAGGAAATAGTGAAGCAGCAGCTAACATGTAAACACTGTATCAAGGTATATCACCTACAATGTAATCTCCATATATTAAGATATGTGGGTCTAGTGACAGGTGTGGTGGTTGGTTGCCACTGCGAGTAAGTATCATAGCCAAGATAGAAATGGCATGTAAACAGGGTTGCCACCTTCTACTGAAGGCCAACCCGGAGGGGGAAAAAAACTCCTTACTTGGTGTGGTGGTGCAGCGGCGTCTCCCGGCATCCTGCTACAATTTCTCCCTCGAACTGCAGTGAAGATAGCTGCACAGTGTCAAATGATGCTGCGTTGCCATGGCACCCAGACGCCATGTGATGTCATGACACTACGCGGTTCCGTGTTACCATGGCACCCGGACGCCATGTGACACAATGACGCTACGCAGTGCCGCGTTGCCATGGCACCTGGACGCCTTGTGACGTCATGATGCTACGTTGTGCCGTGTTGCCATGGCAACGTGATGCCACGTAGCGTCATGACGTAACGTAGCAGCCGGTTGCTGTGGCAATGCAGTGCCAAATCTTCACTGCAGTTGGAGGGGGAAATTGCAGCAGGCTAAGGAAGGATGCCGGAGATGCCGCCGCACCTGGAGATTGAGGACGGAGGTAAGTTCCCAAACCCGGAGAATCCGGGTCAAACCCGGAGAGGTGGCAACCCTGCATGTAAATGATGCATAGATGGCAAACGGGAGCAAGCACAGTGAAGCATATATGTGCAATCCCCCCCAGGGTCCTGACGGTGTCTCCCGGCCTTCTGCTGTTTTGTCGCCTTTAGAATCATGTTTTTCTCCTGCAGCACTATTCAAAATGGCCATCAAGTCACAGCGTCACGCAGCGTCCCGTTACCATGGCAACGTAGCGTCATATGACGCAGCGTGGCCATTTTGAATAAGAAGGAGATTGCTCCTAAAAAGTTGGTGTCTTATGAAGCATCACAAATTTGATCGGTGGCTTCCTTTTTTTCTGAGAACATTCAACAATTGCTTACTGAGCTTTGCGTTGTTTCCCTATCTACCCTGTTGGTTTCTTTCATAGTCTCACATACACACGTGCACATACAGATAACACATAGGTGGAGAGAGTGTTGACATTAATATCCAGAAAGACCTGTCCCACATACACAATGATATACATTTTTATTATATAGATGGATATGTGCATTCTTTTCTGAGTTACTTTTGTAACTTACGCATGCATTAAATATGCTATCAGCATCTCTGCACTGGGATTTCACCAATTGCCCTGTGCTCTAATAAGTTGAAGCTTTTGAGCTTCAATCATTGGGAGCCAGTGAACAAAACAAATATGAAACCAAATCCCAAGAGTATGCAAAAATAAATGAAGCTGCTATTATTTGAATATGATTGAAAAAAAACCTTTTTACCTTAAAGGCAGCAACCAACAAAATATAATGCATTGAACATATTATAAACATATATTATAAACCTTTATTTTAGTCCAGCATAGTATTCTGCCTTTAGGCATTTGCCCTATTCACCTTGGTCCTTGGTAATTTCATTGTGAACCCTATTTGTAGTGATTGCATATTTATATGGAAGGAACAAGAAAATAACAACACTCATCCTGAGCATGGAAGCCTACAGATGATACAAATGAAAACGTATTGTTCTTCTATGTTATTTTACACAGACGTTGCCATCGGTGCTCCGAAAGAAGATGACTACGTAGGAGCGGTTTACATCTATCATGGTGATGCAAGTGGGATCGTACCTCAGTATTCGATGGTTGGTGTGCTTTCCTTTTATCTGCAAAATGAATCACGCATCACTGCTGTTTATCTTCTTAACCTGTTTAAAACTTACTTTAAAAGTTGCTTTGTTTTAAAGTTTAAATGTAAGAGTTGAGTCTGATGGCTTGATTTTCTTTTTTCTTTTCTTTGTTAAAGCAATAGAACTCAACTCTTTTCATTCGGTATATACTGTATTTGGCAATGAGAGTGGCAGTATTCCACCGTATCTGACTTTTTACATTGTATTTACCTACATTAAGGGATTCCCCAGAGCAGGTCCTACCGTGGGAGTCTCCCAGTTCTGTAATTGCTCTGATTTCCCAGCTCTTGTGGAAGGTAAAAATATTGACGGCGGTATCGATGCTTGAAGCCTAGTCAGTAAGGGGAACATAGTTGTGATGTGTTCTTTTCCCCTCACTAATTATGGGGTATTCATTAAAATGCAATAGTGCAGATTCAGCACTATTGCATGGAAACTGCTATTTCTAGTCAATCGAAGTGCCAAATTTGCACTACTCACTTTAATAAATAACCCACGATGACTGCTGTAACTATTATCCAGCTTTTGTCTTAGAGACAAGTTGACAGTACACTCGATTAAGAGACCTATAAAGGTTTTAATATTGTCCTTGGTTCTCCCCTAAACTTAAACTACTCTGATGATGTACAGTAGTAGTAGGAAGATTCCTTATTAGACAAGTGTAATAGCCAGTGAATATTGACAGAGCACAGTATTGGTGTTGTTCTTGAAAGTTATGCCCTTGTATATGTTAAGGTGAAGTACGTGTACAAAGACACACTGTTTGTTGTAAGGCACACATCATGGTGTTGATTTATTATAGTCCTCTGAACCGATCCCTATGTTGTGTATTTCAGAGGCTGTCTGGACGAAGCATTAACCCAGGCTTGAGAATGTTTGGTCAGTCTATTTCTGGAGGTGTTGATATGGATAGAAATGGATATATTGGTAAGTTTGGTGACACTTTGTTAATGTTTATAAACAGAACAGTAACTTATATTATGTGGCCCTAATGGTTATATCAATATATATATATATATATATATATATATATAGATGAGATATTACCAGATGGAGGTCCAGCAACAATGAGACAGCACACCAGGGGTATATTCAAAGTAGTATGTATTGTAGAAACATACAGGCAATATCTGGTAATATCTCATCTATTTGATTTTTTATGGGATTACCATCTGGATACCTTGTGACATGTGAGTGCTGGTTGCTGCAATTATCAATATATATATATATATATATATATATATATATATATATATATATATATATATATATATATACACATACATATATATACATATATACATACATACATATACATACACACACACACACATATAAATATATATATATACAGGCATACCCCGCATTAACGTACGCAATGGGACCGGAGCATGTATGTAAAGTGAAAATGTACTTAAAGTGAAGCACTCCCTTTTGCCCACTTTTGATGCATGTGCTGTTCTGCAATTGTCATATACGTGCATAACTGATGTAAATAATGCATGTGTAACAGGATCTATAGTCTCCCCGCTTGCGCACAGCTTCGGTACAGGTAGGGAGCCAGTATTGCTGTTCAGGACGTGCTGACAGGCGCATGCGTGAGCTGCTGTTTGCCTATTGAGCGAAATGTACTTACTCACGAGTGTACTTAAAGTGAGTGTCCTTAAAGCGGGGTATGCCTGTATATATATATATATATATATATATATATACCTTGTATATATATATGTATATATATATATATATATATATATATATATATATATATACATACATACATACATACATACATACATACATACATACATACATACATTCATAGACTGACTACGATTTGGCCTATTAGAGGCCATATACTGCCATCAATTGATTTTAAGGGCTCCGTTTAAGTGCACAGCTGCTTATATCCAGGTCTTTGTCCTCAGCGAAGGAAACAGAACAGCTATGCTGTGTGTGTCTGCTGCGTAAATCAGTGTGGTAATTATAGATTGCTAGGAGGACAGAAAAGTCAAAGTCAATTATGAATCAGAATACCACTTCAGGAGATCTACTGTGTCTGAAGTACAGATATGTATTTAGCATATTGTAATGGTACTGTATATAGTTAAATGGAAGGAAACAGTTTTCTCTTCTTGTTTAAGATGCCTTCCTTCAGAGTATCATTAGTTCTGTTTACTCAGTACTAGCAGTTAATATATTCTTGCTTTTGCAATCGTACCCAAAGGCAATAGAAACGTGTTTCAGCGATCAATGAATTCCTATGTTTTATGCACATACAGTTTACAATTTGATTTGATGACATTTTATAGCATCATTGGCTATGACGGTATTTTGTGGCCAAGAAATCGAAGGTTCTGTTTACTAAAAAAAAACATCGTTTAGATCAGGGTTGGCCAACTTCAATCCTCAAGGGCCACTACCAGGTCAGGTTTTAAGGATAGCCCTGCTTCAGCACAGGCGGCTCAATCAGTGGCTCAGTTATTGACCTATTGGTGGCCCTTTCAGGACTGGAGTTTGCTGCGCATGGTTTAAATGGTTGAATTTCTGCAGACGGATGACCTGTGATCAGATAGTTTAACATGAAAACTACACATTTTTGGGGTACTAAAGTTCATATGGACAAACAGAGAGTTTCTTTTGTAACCAAAAACCTCAAAAGCTTCTGCGTTGTTGGCACTGCAGCTTCAGAAATTCATTTTATGGCATAGTTTGCACTTAACCTCTGATGAAAGCCTTAGATTTATGTAAGCTTTCAGATGTCTCATTTTAGTGTGCAAGTCTGTACCTCCTGATCCTCTATTACCACCCCCAACAGCTATCTGACCGTAACAGAAACTCTTGCAAGGCAATAAATCTCTGGGTAAAGGATTTTAGTGATAATTTGACTTTAATATGTAACCGTTGGCCATTCGTGATAACTCTTGGGCCCAGACCTACAAAAGGGTGACTAGTTTTAGTAAGCTTCAGCTCCAATTCGTGTACAGTAAGTGAGAGTATCCTGCTAAAACCTAGCACCCTTTTGTGGATCTGGGCCGTGGCTTTTTGTAAACAGATATTGTTTAGGAATAATAAATCAATGTGCATAAGAAATACTGGTGTCATAATGTTGGTTAATGTTCCGTTCCATTAGTATGACCTGCTCTAGTACAGTTATCTGGCAGAGTACACAGATGTCAAGTAGGAATCTAAACCCAGCTATTAGGAGACTCTGGAAAACTTCCATTAGTCTGTGTTATTTATATGCTTTTCCACATGAGAATTGACTTCTAAAACACTGACATAAATTGAGAACAACTGATTACTTCATTGCTTTATCAAAATGTTGGATAGTTCAGCAAGTATGTCTTTAGATTTTAATTAGGTTTCATATTTACAGAACAAACATACAATATAAAGTCTTAGGGCCAGATCAGCAAAGCTCTATTAAGTCAGGGCAAATAATGTGACGTTACATAAATAGGTAATGGACTTTATTTCCCCTGAGTTTAACGGGTATCCACAAAGCTAATTATATGCGAGAACGAGAGAGAGACTTCCACCTTTAGGTATGACCTACAGTAACTAACGCATTGTTAAATCCCAATGTTAATTAGGCCGGAGCTCTGTGGATAGGACATTGATAAGGGGAACACCTCTTCTGCATATCATTAGCACTGACGTCCGTTATACTAACGCGCGGCTGTGTTACGACTAAAATGAACACTTAACACTGTGTTATTGATCTTTGAAGATACCCGTTAGCACTTATTGAGGCGTTGACTTACGTTAAGGCTCTGTTAAGTCAATAATAGAGCGTTATTTATTTATTTATAAAATGTTTTACCAGGAAATAATACATTGAGAGTTACCTCTCGTTTTCAAGTATGTCCTGGGCACAGATTTATAATGACAAATAAATGGTTACAAATACATAGTTACAATGCGTGAAAAGGGTTATACAGTACATTATATACAAGACGTATGCACAGCTAAAGATAATATATATTATAGGCGTATATATCACAGTTACAGACCAGATTAAAATGTGAGACAGCTTTAGTTTTGAAAGAACGTAGACTGGTGGTGGCTGTGAGAGTCTCCGGTCGACTGTTCCAGTTTTGGGGTGCACGGTAAGAGAAGGAGGAGCGGCCTGATACTTTGTTGAACCTTGGGACCATGAATAGTCTTTTGGAGTCTGATCTCAGATGATAAGTGCTGCATGTGGTAGGGGTGAGGAGCTTGTTCAGATAGGCGGGTAGCTTGCCCAGAAAGTATTTGAAGGCAAGACAGGAGAGATGAACTTTGCACCTAGACTCAAGTGATGACCAATCTAGTTCTTTGAGAATTCCGCAGTGATGTGTGTTGTAGTTGCATTGGAGGATAAAGCGGCATATTGAGTTGTAAAGGGTATCAAGTTTGCTGAGGTTGGGTGCCATGCCATATACTATGTCCCCATAGTCTATAATTGGCTTCAGCATCTGCTGTGCAATACGCTTTCTGACCTGCAGACTTAGGGAGGATTTGTCCCTATATAGTACACCTAGTTTGGCATAGGTTTTGGATGTCAGAGTATCAATGTGCAACCCAAATGTTAAATGGGAGTCAAACCATATGCCAAGTATTTAAAACTGGTAACAGGAGTTAGGGTGGTTCTGATATGTAGCTCCTTCATTGGAAGCTTTAAAAATGTAGTCTTGGTCCCAAATACCATTGTTACAGTCTTGTCAGTGGTTAGAAAGAGTTTTGTTTCAAGTCTAAAAAAGTCAGATTGAAGTACGTGTCCAAGGTCAGAGAGGTTAGGACTTTGTGCATATAAGATTGTGTCATCCGCATAAATGTGTATTCCTTACAAGCTGTAGGAAGATCATTAATGAACACAGTGGATCTGAACTTTAAAAGGTAATACAGGCATACCCCGCATTAACGTACGCAATGGGACCGGAGCATGTATGTAAAGCGAAAATGTACTTAAAGTGAAGCACTACCTTTTTCCTACTTATCGATGCATGAACTGTACGGCAATCGTCATATACATGCATAACTGATGTAAATAATGCATGTGTAACAGGCTCTATAGTCTCCCCGCTTGCGCACAGCTTCGGTACAGGTAGGGAGCTGGTATTGCTGTTTAGGACGTGCTGACAGGCGCATGCGCTAGCTGCCGTTTTCCTATTGAGCGATATGTACTTACTCACGAGTGTACTTAAAGTGAGTGTCCTTAAACCGGGGTATGCCTGTACACGACAATATCTGTGATTGTTTTTCAGAATTATAATAAATACAGATTTTCTAAAAGCATACTTAAGTATAAAATATTTTGCCAGTAGGATGCAATTAAGCGCATTTATGACCACATTTAGAAAATGATGTTATTTAACCCGTTATCATGAGGTAAGGTTTAATCACTAAATTGCACTCAAATTTCTTGATTTTGCAACTCGCAGCTCCAATGTATTGAATTGCAATTGCACAATAACACAGAAACGCACCCACAGAAACGCAACATCGTACAATAATAGGGGCAAAGACTTTGACAGCCACACACTATCTGGCGTCAGAAGACACCTTACAGCCACATTCAAATGAGGTGTGTTCTGAAACCAGAAGGTGTCTTATGGCACAGCACCTCTGCGAAATATGGGTCTGAGTGTGTCACATTCCGCTTCCTGGTTCTTCACAAGGACTGATAGAGCCATTAGCCCCTTGCATTTAACATCTTGTACACATTTGATCCCAGCCAAGGAAGTACAAATCAAAAGGCCTTTTCAGCAAAACGTATATTTTCTTTTGGATTGATCTGTGGCTTTAGGTTTTAAAGGATAGAAAACCACAAAATGGGTGTAACATTGTTTTACCATTTGCAAAGAATACCGTTCTTTCTCAGGACTAACATGATATTTCTAGCACTGCGCAATTACATAAATTAAAAACACACATGGGTTTGCTATTAATTATTTTGGAAGTGGAATGCTTTTAGATGTGTCGTTGCAGCATTCTAACTCCCAGAGTGACTTATTTCCTCCGTTGCAACCTATGACACCTCTGAAACGAATAGAAAAGCCACTGCTGCTGGTAATGTGACTGATGAGCCACTTTAATGCTCGAGAGGGTCAAGCAGCTTTTATCTCTTGACATCCCACATCTCTTATGGTTGATCATTTGTTTTTTTTCAGATTTGACCATTGGGGCCTTCATGTCAGATAGCGTGGTGCTACTAAGGTGAGAAAGATGCCACATTACCACTTTACAGCCTTAGCCAAGTACTTATTTAAATAAAGTACTGTAATGTCTCTGTAGCATGGTTAAACAAATGCTTAATTCCATTTTGTTATTACATAAACAAAAGGGAAAACCGGTATTTAATGTCAAGCTATCTCATAGTGTACCATGTACTTTTAGACCAAGCCTTGACATCCCACATCATGAGATAGCTTGACTTAGCTTTGAACAACTGTTTACCCTTCATCATGGATCTCATGATGTACCATGTGAATTCCATCTCAATAGTTTTGACAAACGACTATGTTATGTTAAAATATTGTAACAAAATGAGACTTGGATGTAGCGTTACAAATTGATGGTACTGATGTACTACTAATGGTGCTGATGGCATTGATTCTGAAGGAAAAAAAGAAATTATCAGCGTCACAAGGAAAAGTTCACATAAGGGACAGACTTTATAACACAGACTTTTATGGATGTATTTGGCATTTACACACATTTAAAAAAAAAAAATGTTGGCCTCTTAAAATATGATTGCACATTTCGTTGTATTTCTGTTTTTCAGAGGCCAACTTTTGGACCTAAATTTGCAGAATCTTTAAACATGTCCTCAGCCTTATGCTGCCCGAATGAGGTACCATGTAAGGGCACACCAAGGGCCCTTATTATGATGTTCAGGGTACATTGTGCATTTTTGCTTGTTTTCTCGGATGAGATCGGTATGCAAACAAAATGACACTTAATCAGGGCCCTGTCTGTGACCATATGAACGCTACCCCAAGTGATCAATTTGTTGCTATCCCACTGGTCTTCCGTCAGTGAAAGGGTTACATGAAAAAAGATCAGCAAAGGCAATATTATTTATTTCTTTTATTTATACCATGTATTACCAGGAAATAATACATTGAGAGTTACCTGTCGTTTTCAAGTATGTCCTGGAAGTTAGAAACAAACAAAAACAGAAAGGCCAGCGCATCATACAAAATGACACAACATATAGTGCAAAACCTAAGTTCTTTTGTGCTCATGAAAAAGGGTAATTTAGTTAAACCCTTTGGCCAAAAGGTTATAAGCCTGCAGCTACTTCACGGCAGGCCCAATCTGCAGGTCCTAACACTACCGGGCACAATCCTCATGCACCTCTCTTTTCCGCTGGAGGGAGAAATACCATCCTGGGTCTGTGATTCACAGGATCGTGATAAAAACTTCTAATTGGAAAGTGGGGCGGGGCGAGCTTTAAACCATGGGGAGGAGGGCCACACCCCCAAGCAACAACAGCTGCATAACCCATCAAGCTCCAAAACCCCAAAACCCACCCTCACATCATATATACAGCATATATATTAGTGTCAAAAAGCAGTGCTACTGAGCGTGGCAAGATAAACAAACAAAAACAGAAGTTAGAGACGTTACATGTCTGAGTTTGTTTACTTCTTTTTTTATTGTGATATAAACTAATGTTTTTATCCACATTTCAGATTATTTTACCGGTTAAGAAACATATGGGGTAGATCCTCAGAGCACTGTTAAATACTTACCGATACGTAAACATCAGTTCACATATTGTTAAGTGCTATCGGGGATCTTCAAAGCTCAGTAACTATGCGTTAAGTGGCGTGTTTAAGTAAAAACTGCCCCCCATTAACTTTAACGGACGTTTGTGCTAATGGTATGCAAAAGAGGTGGGGACCAGCTCAACACATATCCTCAGCAGTTCGTTAAACTTAATATAGGTCGCGGATATACCTGGCATGATGCTCCTAGCACCTACAGTAACACCAGGTATCAGAAAATTATTTGGTCTTGTCCAGGGTTCTGAAGTGGGTCACTTTGGCTTCCTGCATATATATATCGCCTTAGCAATATAGGAAGGCAAAGTCAATACCCTGGACTAGGCCAAATAATGTATCCATGACCTGTGTTTTAACCCCTTGGACTCCATAGTGGCCTAACTACCACCCTAACTACCCTACTACCCATTGTGTGTCATAGCGGTACAACCACTATGGCATATAAGGGATTAACCCTCCAGCCACCCGTGTAACTCCCCCAGCCACACTAACCTTCCTCTCCTGGGCACCTACCACCATAAACCACCCCCTCTACCCCCAAACAAATCAATTCCCCCCCCACCCCCCACAGTAATGACCAATAGGCCTGTTAACCAAATGTGGCTAATAGGAATTTAGGCCATAGAATACATAAAATACATTGCAAATAAATATACGTTAAAAAAACAAACACACCATAGAAAAACTATCATTTGAATCGCTTGATTGTCACTGTGAGTACCTAAGCCATAAATAAATACATGTATTGCTTACCCCTGCCGTAATGAAGGCCGTCCTGCTCATTCTCAGGGGCACTGATATACATCCAATAAAGGGTCAATGCCCAACCATATATATATATATATATATATATATATATATATATATATATATATATATATTTTTTTTTTTTTTTTTAATTTATTTATTTTTTTTTCTTTTTTTTCCCAAACCAATCCAAGTCCAATAAAAGTAAAACAAACCATGAAAAATAATCCCAGTCCGATGGGAAAGTTTAAAATAAAAAACCAACACAGCATTAAAAATGAATCCCTGCCCGATAGCATAAAAATAACCAAAAAGAAGCCACCAGGAAAAAGAAATCCGGGCCTAATGGCCTTCTCTGGGACAGAGTAGCTAGCACTGTAACCCTAATGTCTGAGAACTGCAATGAGATAAGCATGTGATCCTATTTCCTCAGATACTGTAGTTTTAAAATGACCTTCTAGCTCTAGCCAACCAACTTTCTCAATGTAGTTTTCCTTGCATGTCAAGTCCAAGGGGCTACATTTTTTTGCAGTGGCCATGAATTGAATTAGTGCTACACGAGATTAATATAGAGAGCCTGACTTCTGTAACCTAGGCAATGTTTTTCCTTTTACCCAGTAAAAGCAAATAATTACAAACATTGAGTTTCTTCAATTTTGTCCTCTGGAGTGACAGTACTTGGAGAGAGACCAAGTTCTGTGTCATTGATACACTGACCTTGTTCCCGTCCTTGTGACAAGGGAAATAACTGTTACTGCATAGTATTATAGAAAATAACTCATTTGGTGATGTGCATAACAGTAATGTAAACTAAAAGTTATGTAAAAGAAGGAGAGTTGATATTTTCTGCTCGCATACATTGCTTTTCTTTCACTCTGCAAAAGATACCTACAGACTACAATCCAATATGTACTGTAGTATTTTCAGTAGGATCTGTTTATTATCTATTGGTGATAGAAGAGTTGACTTAAACAGTGAAAAATCTACTTTGTCATTGAATAAGTGTGAAAGGTAAACCTTTTCACTACCAAAGAGATCTGAAGTGCATTGTGCATGTTAAAAAAAAAAATGGGATTGAAGCAGGGGGTCTCCGGAGCAGAACTCGATTCATTTTACCTCCGTGCTCTGTGCTTCCTGAGATACTTACCTCCATATTGGGATGCTGGTAGCTGCTCCTGCTGAGCTAGCTGTGGCGTCTTTAAATGTCCCGGGCCAAGCGGACCAATAGGAAGCCGTGAAGTCATCCGGTGCGTCTTTGTATTGGCCTACAAGACCGAGACATTTAAACTGAAGGAAGATACTGGCACCCCATATGGAGGTAAGTATCTCTGCTAGCAGGGGGTTCCCGGAGCTGAAATTAATGGGGACCCCCTGCTTCAATTCTATTTTTTTTATTTAAACGCATAACTTGGATTGATGCTTTAAAGATCCAAGGTTTTGGAAAGAGTCAACCATACATCTTTGTTTATAGTACCCCTGTCCAAGTGTTAATTGCCGTCTTTGGTTCAGTAATATCCTTATAGAGAAACACATTTGGCAAAACCATTTGTAAAACTGAAAAGGGTCTTTCTTTTTCACAAGCATCATAGTTATTTACACAGAAATAAATTAAACATTGTTCATTTATACAATCTTTTAAAATGTCACGAGAAAAATAAATGAAAAGTTACTTTTGTAAATTCTTTCCACATTATAATAATAATATTTAATATTAATATATAGATGGGGCTTCCTTCCTATTTTGTCATGCAATGCTTTTGTACTCTCTCCCACATTGTACTGCATTGCGCCATACAATAAAATATAATAATAATATATATACACAGATACACAAACATATATAAAAGATACAGGGGTTAACCTTACACTTTTACCTTTTTATATTTCATAACATGTAACATTTGAGTAACTGTATAATATTTATTGCTATGAAATCTATCCTGAAGCTAAATTGAGGCATCTCCATTGCAAACTGAAATATAATAATACAATGTCATCTATCTGTTTTTGTATATTGCTGACAACGTATGCAGCTCTGCCCAGTGAATGCAGGCACAATGAGTTCCTGAACTGAATATTCACCTGCTGTAAATGAGTTAGAATCTGGGCACATTATTTACTTTTTATAAGTCAGAATGTGTCCTTTTTATTGTTCTTACCCCAACCATGTACGCAATACTTCACAGTAGAAAAATTACAAACAGTGTAAAAGGCAGATCATTGAGTATTACATATTTATGTAGCTTTTTCACATCTCCCCTATAAATGTACCCAACTACTCCACTTTGCCTTTTTATTATTATTCCTTAAGAAAGTCATTTTGCATTTTTTGATGTGGTCTATCACTTTAGCCAAACTCAAGTCAAACACTGTCCCAGCATGCTCTGCATGCACTGCATGCACTTTGATGTTCATGCAAAGGACCAATTAGAACCCAGACTATCCAATCTCTAATGTCTGACTAATTTACATGAATTTACAACCTTCTCCGGGACGGTCCCTAAATTCCCACCAGGTGGGCCTGAGATGCATTGCTTAGCAATCTGATGCAAGCCCCATGGCAACAAAGGCTTAGAGGCTTCAAGCTACTAGAACTGATTTGGAACCTGTGTATGCTTTTGAGCTGCCCCATTAGCTTAATGTACTCCCAGAAGAGAAGTCTGGTTAAAGCAGCAATTTGTGCTGCTATATATATTTATAGATTTTCTTACCTGAACTGGGGCGTTCACCGGACATGCTGACCTCTGCGAGGGCCGCTGACCTCTGTGAACCTCCTGATTTCCCCTGTACCGACACCTGGCTAAAGTAATGATGAAAGTATCTGTGTCTGCCACTTTCTATTCATGACCCGCATCCATATTTGTAGTTTTTTTTTTACCCCCCAAACTGGCACAAAATAACAAGAAACTGTAGCTTTATGCCTTCTAAGCCACAGGGGCAACTAAAAAGCGTTCACCTGCGTTAACATGCATGATTAGCAATTAATATAATAAATAATATATTTAAATATAAAATACATGCAATAAAATGCCATGCCTAATGACAATTGTTACATTGGCCATAAATGTACAGTAAACAGTGTACCTTGCTTCAATTGTGCACATTTATAGATCCAGACCAGTTATTACCATGGACGTCTCGATATTCCTACCTACATCTATCAACATCACGGCCCCCCAGTGCCACGATGGTGTTCAACAGGTGAACTGCGTCAACGTCACTGCCTGCTTTCGGTTTCATGGCAAACATGTTCCAGGGGAAATAGGTAAAGCAAACTTTTTTTTCAACATTCAAATTTCCCTGGCAAATATCATCTCCCTTTTTCTTTTTAGCAGCAGCGACAGCTTTGCCCCTATTTTACTTTCCTGCTTTTAAAAAAAAAAAGATTTTTGAAAAGATAACGGAGGGATGGAAGAAATGTAGCCTAGTTCTCCGAAGCTTTGAATATTCCAGTTTATTTACGCCTGAGAGTCTTTAAAAGCTGCAGTGTAATGTAGTTATTTTAACGAGAGAAGGCTGGCTCCATGTCTCTACAGATCCGGTGCAGTTGGGCGATATTGCAGGCTTTAAAAAAACAAACAAAAAAAAACCCCAGGTTTTGTTGTTCAGTAAACACTCTAACAAAAAAAGAACTCGCCAATTAGTGAAAACTATAGAGATTACATTTTATGTTGTTTTAGGGAACCCCCCCTCTATACCCCCCAGGAAAATAAAGGGGATTGGAGTGAGTAGGGGAAGATCCCAGCTGTACTCCTGTTCCTAGACATGGGAAAGGCTTCCAGTTAACTAGGATTGTGGCCCATGTAAACAAAAGTGGTGCTGCGCCATACGATGCCTGCAGGCGCTGAGAAGGTGCCATAGCATAGCACTGCTTAGTAAATATGAGCCTGCGTGTTGTATAAGTGGGACGGAGGCCTTTAGAAACCCCACTACATTGCTAAATCCTTACTCCCCTACTGCATTGCTAAACACTTATTACCGTTTACTTTATAAGCGTTATTAAAAACTGTATAAAAAAAAAACCAAACAGATCTGTATTTTCCATCTCTAGGTACATTAATAGCCCAGTCATCAAACTCCGCTAAAACTGAGTTAATGTCGCACCCAGGAAGAAAAAATTAAATGCCAGGTGCTTTTATTGCAATTTTGTTAAGTCGGGAGAGGGGTGGGGGGGGGGGCAACTCCAGTCCTCAAGGGCCTCCAAAAGATCAGGTTTTAAGGATATCCCTGCTCCAGCCAAGGTGGCTCAATCAGTGGCTCAGTCAAAATGACTGAGCCACTGTTGGGCTCACTGTACTGAAGCAGGGACATCCCTAATACTTGGCCTGTGGCTCTTGGGGACTACCGATCGGCACTGTTGCCGTCTCATGGAAAACCCCAATGGGTCCTTTGCCAGGTTCAATAATATTGATGTTTTTCATGTCATCCATTCTTCTTCTGTTTAGTCTACCATGCGAAAACAAATATCAGTGTTATTATCTGAAGGAACACATTGTGTTATGCTGTATCATACAGTATGTGAAAACAGTTTTGTTTCCACCCACCCATTAAAAAGTCATTGTCATAAATCGGTGTAGCGTTTGTAGAGACTCACATCATGATCCTGTTTATTGGGTGTGCTCCAGTCATCGGGCCATGCCATGTCAGTTTTCAATGTAAACATTTTGCCCTAGAGGTAGAGTTTATTGGCTGTTTATTTTAGATGCTTACATTAGGATAGCCTTACCGTGACCTTTTACTTTAAAAGCATTTTGCATTGATTTATTATCTGTCCTCTTTACAACTGAAATGGTGACGCTTGGTGTGTGGCATTTAGAAGTTAGATGTTTGGGTTCATATTGGGGTTTGGTGGAGTTATATCCAGAGGAAAACGTGACTTTGCAGGTTGCACAGCTATATAAAGATTTTCATGGTGTCCCAGTTTTTGGAAACCAGTCTCCGGTTTCTTAGCTTCGCTGTTCCTATAACGCAGTCGTGTAGAATGAGGTCTCACTCTTACAAGTCAAAAGATGTTTATTAAATGTAATTGTATCAAACACCTCAAACACAATCCTTTGTGTCCTAGAAAAATGACAAATATCAGCGCCTACTACTGTTGTGAGGTTGTAAGACAAGATCTATGCAGGTTTGCAACTTCTGCCTATATTGTTGAACTGATGTGCAAATTGTTTTGATTGAAAACTTTTTAATATCCTTCTTTTGTGTATTCATTTCTGTGTTAACATTTTGATTGCTAACGTAAAACACTAACTAACACTAATGTTGACTTGACATTACCCTATTAACTGACAGAGCATGAGATGCTATTGTAGTTATATTAATCAAATTCAATATACAAACTGTTATAGGATTATTTTGTATCTGTTTTTCTTGTTTGCGTTTTTCCAACAAAACGAACAGTTTTTGATCAATATGGGCAATATTTAGTAAGCAGTCCATACGATACCCTTCACGATAAAAGACAATTTACAACCCATCCATGTGAATGGCACATACAGAGGCATATTTACTAAGCTGTGCTGGAAGCTATGGGCCTCCTGAGCACATATTCAGATCCTATTATAAAAAAATGGCACCAAACAATGATTTCCATTATCTTTTTGGTATCTACATGGAACCCATGGCAAATCCAAATATTCCTGGCATTAAACTAAGTTCGACTGACTGTAAGATACCCCTATACTGTATGTCAAAGTTATAGGCCTAAATCTACTAAGCAGAAGCATTGCCTTTCAGTGGCTTAAATGTAAGGTGTCTTCCAGTGTCTTATGGAAAAAGACTGCTTAGTAAATATGGCCTATAATACTCTCACTCAGTGGACTAGTGATCTCTTTACCAAATCATTACAGTAAACTGACCAACATTGATGCCCTCTGAGGCTTTAAAATAACCACCTTGTAATCAGAAGCACTTTACAGTATGTTAATATGACTAGTTAATCTCAGAAATACAGAAATTCCATTATCTAAACTTTGATTTTGAATGGAAAATAACTTGTCTAAAATATTTAGGTGTCCAAATACTGTAGCTGTTATCTTGCACTCTTTATTCTGGGCCAATTATCCTGGAATAGTTACAGTACTAAGTTATTGTAGCATCTAAAGTCTTTGAGTACATTATTTCATTATTAGGCAAAACAGGTGCCATTAAATTATTGCTCTTCCCAAGATTTTATATATTTTTTTTACTCCCTCTCTATTTTAGTCCTAAAACAAACCGTTGAAACGCTACAACAGGCCATTTTAAGGTTTGTATTGGGATATCAGAGTCCCAGAGTTAGTAGATACATTTTAACAAGTTAGTAGACACATTTTAACCAAAGAGGTGATTTGTCCTCACACTCTATCCCTTACCTGCATGGCCTCTACCCAAATATATCAAGAAGTGGACAGACCTTGAGGCATATATGGTTTCCCTTTTGATGTTGGAAAAATGTTCTTTAGATCCCCCAAAGGTTTAGACCACTGGTTGGCAACAGGCGGCCAGGGACATCCCCTGTGACCCCTAGCCTCCTCTCACCCCAGTCCCTCCCTTTCAGCCTGTCTCATCGGCATGCAGGGGCAGGTATACATACAGGGGCGGAGCTACAAGAGAGTGAGAATGACAGAGTGAGAGAGGTTAGGATGGGGAGGCAGAGAGAGAGAGGGGGGATGCAGTAAGATAGAGAGGGGGAACAGTGTGAGAGAGAGAGATTATATTGGCATAAAGGAGGAGTTAGAGGGAGGGGTTATATTAGCATATAGGAGGGGTTAGAGGGAGGGGTAATATTGGCATATAGGAGGAGTTGGAGGGAGGGGTTTGTTGCAGGGTACATGCAACCACACACGCGGATTCTCTAGATAAGGCTTCTTTATTGAGCCTTAAAAACATACAGCACACAAAATAAAATAGCTTCTCTTCAGCATACAAAAACAAAATAGCTTCTCTTCAGCAGACAAAAACAAAATAGCTTGTCATTAGCATAGAAACCAAGGCAGCTTCTCTTCAGCATGCAGGACGCAGACAGTTCATCACACATGTACTTTGAAAAACAGACCTTATAGCAGTAATCTCTCCAGTATTTCAGTCTTGTCTCCAGCCCAGCTAGCCTGCATGTGTGTACAGCCTGGGGGTTTTAAAACACCTTGGTTATGCAGCTGGGGTCAGACTAATTAAGCAGCCCTTCTCAACTGAAACGTAACTTCGTCACTGCTGCACTGCAAGCCTAAACATAGGTTTGCCAGGTATATGGCTGGTGACGTTCATTCACTCTGTCACAGGGTTATATTGGCATATAGGAGGAGTTAGAGGGAGGGGTTCTATTGGCATACAGGAGGAGTTAGAGCGAAGGGTTATATGGAGCGGTTAATAATTAGAAAAAACTTTTAATAATACAAATTAGATCAAAAATATTTTTTATCTAATATATTTTATCTAATTTGTATTATTAAAAGTTTTTTTTTTAATTATTCATATACTCTCAATTTATTTCAAAGGGGAACATCTGTAACCAATGACACTGAGTTTGAACCTGGTTCAAGTTCTGGTGTCAGCTCCTTGGTCACTGTCAAGGCTAGTGTTTGGCAAGTCATTTTATCTCCCTGTGCCTCAGGAACCAAAAACATAGATTGTAAACTCATCTGGGCAGGGAGCATGTCTGTAAAAATTCCTACAGTATGTGCTGCGTACTGTACTGTAATTGTGAAGCTCTTTGAGTTCCATTGGGAGAAAAGTGTTATATGAAATAGTTATTATTATTATTTGTACACCTTCAATGTTGTAACGTGGAATGACAAGATACGCCTAGATGATTACCAACCCTTTATCCATTAGGTGTTCTGTGAGCTTATCTATCTTCCAGGCTGTGGTACGGTATAGATCCAATGCTATTACACAGGACCGTCCTTTTTAAAAACAATATTCTTTGCTCATCATTAGCATTTTGTTACAGGTTTGCTGTACAACCTGACAGCCGATGTTGCAAAGAAAGAAAAAGGCCAGCAGCTCAGAGTTTTCTTCGTGTCCTCCGGAGAAGCCCTTGCACAAGTCAGCGAGAAGCTCAAGCTCTCTCACATGGAAGAGAAGTGCCAGCAGTATCTTGCCCACGTGAAGGTAAGCCAATGACTGCACTCTCTTTTTTAGGTTCTCTATGTAATGACATCTCCTGCTTCTGCAAGTGGCAGTTCTCCAGTGCTTTCCTGATTGATATCGTTTCTTATGTTCCTATTGCTCATCAGCTTCCTTAATTTTAGTATTTGGCTTTCTTTGTGCTATAATCACTGCCCTGTTTAGTTGATGAAGTATTCGGAGAACCTAACCTCTCAGCTGGAGTAGGGACCTGCATTTGCTCATTTATAAGCAATTCATGACAGAGATTCTACTATTGTTTTACTAGGTCTGCTGTTGTAATCCTTGTGTTATCTCAACACTCACATACAGTATGCAGGGTCTATGGCCCTTATTATTCAGTATGATGTGCAGCTGCTTTCTAGTGCTGGAGAGTACTGTTTAATTGAATAATGCTGAACGCTTCTCCAGCTTATTCGCAGCATCTTGAAAAGGTGTTTGTTTTTACCGTGTGTTCAGTTGCATGTCATTACCCAGAATCCTTGGCTGCAGTGGAAGCATTGTATGCTGAGAGGTGATGTCAAAACACAGGGTTAAAGACCTGTCTGAGAGTTTGCTGTACGTATGAAGGAGCAAAGAAATAATGTGCTGTCATTCACTATTTCCTACTTGTGCTTGATAAAAAATGTTAATGTTAAGAGAAAACTCTTATTCATATTGATTGCCACACAGGTTTAAATCACCTCAGAACCTGTCACTTTCTTTGACCCTAAAAAGGGGGGCTGTCTTGACTCACTAGGTTCCTCTGCTGACAACACTCAGTTTGCAAGCTATTGCATGTTAGACACTTTGATATGATGACACATTGATACTACAATAAGTATTGCAAAATTAGATCACCTGTTACAGCATCAATTTGACCTAAAAAAAGCATTCTTGATAATTATACAGTACAAAGGTCAGTATTTGCAAACAATAGTCCTCATTGACTCTGGTCTCAGATGAAAGTGCACATTATCCATACCTGGATAATAGTTATTTTGCACATTACTGTACTGTATGTGTTTGGTGGGAGGGGGGGTGTATTTATTGAAATGTAGGCCATGTTTTAGTTTTTTTAAATACAGGAACGGTACCGCAGGCCAGTGCCGACCTGTGGGGACCACCCGAGGACCCACAGACACCTATGAGGACCACCCGAGGACCCCCGGATGCCCACGGGGACCACCTGTGGACCACTGGACACCAGCAGGGACCACCCAGGGACCCCTGTGGGGCCCTTGGACACCCGTAGGGACCATCCGAGGGCCCCCGGACACCTGTGGGAGCCCCCAGGGGTGCCCTGTGGGGCCAATGGACACCGTGGGGACCACCTGGGGACCACCTGGGGACCCCCGTCGACCTGTGGTATTAATCCTATGTCCAAAAAAATAAATAATGGTTTAATGTGGGGGCACAAGATGGGTGGGTTGTGTATTGTTGTTTATTAAATATGTAATGGATTTTGGTGGCCTAGGAGGTGGCTAGTAAGGCTGTGTTTATGCCTACCGGGTGGGTAACTGGAGGTGTTAACCCCTTTATTACCTTAGCCGTATTAACGCTAAGGTAATGAAGGGGTTAAGTCCACCCGCAACCCCCCCGCAAGGCCTAAACACTCACCAGGGGCCAAATACCACCATCACTCACCCATGTTACCCACAATAAGCATGGCACTGGTGGTTAACCCCTTCATTGCCTTAGCGGTTAGCCATGACATCACGTGGCCGGTTCGCCCTCATTGGCTGAACCGCCGCTGTGACATGGCCAATGCTCGGCCGCCGTGCCAAAAGACACGCCAACTGGGGCCTGTCCAAAATAGGGTTGTGCCTTGTGTGTGGTGCGCATGCTGTAGCGCGTGCCACAGCGGCCACTGGGGACCTGGCCTTAGCATACAATGCTGCCATTGTAGCTAGGGATTCTGGGTAATGACATGCAAATGAGTACAGTACTGTAAATATGTAAAAATTCTTCCTATTCTCACTGTATGCAAAACTCAAACCACATGTTAAAATAAATACATTTAAAGCTTACTACCATATGTTTAACTATTGCCCAAATTAATAGATATAAAATACCATTTAGTAACATTATCAACATGCAGACCTGTTATCCCAGCTAATAATATCACTCTTGCTTGTCATTAAGGAACTGGATTGAAGGAAGTTTGATAAGGGCAGTTTAGTGACATGGAAATAACAGTAGTAAGGCTTATAAAAAGAAATGCCCCTTTATTTCAAGTAGATGTCTCTTAGCATGGGAAAATACTTGGGTAAACAAAATAAGTGCTTAGGAATGATATACTGGCAACCCATTTGTTAGTACAAGGGCACGCCATAAACTTTAGTAACAAAGAGGTTAAACAGACATGGCCTTTTGCTGAAGGTGAGGGATCAGGGTGCTGACATGGCTCAGGTCTTTGTTTATACAATAACATAGATTACATTATTCTGACACTTAACAGTGGGGAAGTGGGGCCAGGGGTAGCCAGACCAGTGATATAGGACAGCAGAGATACATCTGTGGCTGAACACACTGAAAAGTGCATCCACTTCTGTGGCCTTAGGGTTCTTGGGACCATGAGCAAGAGTCATTCAGGGCCCCTTAGAGGTTTGAATTTGATGACCTGTAAGTAACTTAGTAAGTCGGACATTTCTGATTTAAATTTCACCCTGTAAATTAAGTGACAATGAATCATCATACTATGAATCAATGTATCATCATACATTCCTATCCTTAACATAGTCCACAGGATGTAGGCAGATAGAGGACATTACCCACACAACTTGGTTCACTATTGTTTTTTTCTTTCTCTCTTTATTTTTGAGGTGTGCTGACTTTTTCCTGGACACGATATCACTTGGAACTCTGAACAGTTCTTCATTCATGCAGCGCTCACTTATTTAGTTTATTATAGACCACCACGTTGATAGCACTTCCTTTGTATATTGTAGATTCAGGACAATCCCCATACAATTTCCATCCAAAGTCATACAACACATATATAGCCCCAGGGCTTACAGCTTTCTTTCAGAACAAGTCCACTCAGCAGGTGGTGGAGCTCTCCCTGGTTCCTCCACATCAGTGTCCAGGCCTACAAGACCAAACTCTGATGTGATTACAGCTCTTAGATAGTTAACCCCTACTGGTCTCCACTCTTGAACCAAGCTGTACATCACTGTTTCACATACTTTAAGAGGAACATATATAGGACTTCTACAACAAACTGTACATACTGTACATAAATAAATTCATCATTTCATTGACAGGTAGGGGTATTGTCGGGCTTAACCTTTATATAAAAGGAGCCAAATCTACCCCTACTGTCACAGGGCTAATAGCCAGTAGAGGGGGGGTGGCTAAGTTTGTTGGTGGGGAGGGGGGGGTGAGGGTAGGAGGGGCTGGTTTATCGGAGTAGGTGTCCTTTGGGAGGGGGGGAGGAAGGTTAGGCCGCCTGGATGGGTGAGGGGGGGGGGGGGGGGGTTAACGCCTTGTATGCCATAACAGTTGTACCACTACGACATACAATGGGTAGTTAGGGTATTTGTATTAATCCCTTGGTTACCGTAGTGACATGCATAATGCATGCTTTATGGCCTTTAAGGCTTCCAAGGGGTTAATACATAGGTCTTGGCTAAAAACAATCCTAGTCCTGGGTATTCACTTTAGCTTCCTATAATGGCTTGGCACTAGAGAAAGCCACAGTGACCCATTTCTGAACACTGGACAAGCCCAGCAATTGTTCTGGTTTTCTGCTGGAAGCACCTAACTCCAGGTATAGCAATGACCTAAAATAACAAAAGGCCCAAGTTCACTGTTAACAGCCTGCTGTGAATGTGTTGAGGGGACCCACACCTCTTTTGCATATCATTAAGATTAATGGATGTTAGTTAATGGCAGGTCATCTTAGTATTAAGAAAGCACTTAATGCTTTGTTAGGGAGCTTTGAGAATCCCTGTTAGCACTTAACCAGATGTTAATGTCTTATTAAGTCACTAAAGGAGCATTGTGGATCTACCCCACAGTCTTTTCTTATGTATTTATTTACATATGATTGTAGATGTTATTTAGTTATCCAATTGCTATGGTCTTCACAAAGGGTGACCATAGTGCATGAAAAGGAATGGAAACAGCTCCCCAGGCACATCAAAGCTAGATCTGGTGCTCAGGGACTGGCGGCAGCAGTGATTGACAGTGGGATGGAGCTAGTCAGAGCCCTCCTGTACTCTGCCCGCTATGCTCTCAATGCACACTGTAGTACGGGGGGGAGGGGGGGGGAGAGATAAGTATTTCTGAGGAGAGAGAGAGAGAGATTCCTGAGCAATGTAAACTTTAACAAAAAGATGAAATCAAACACGAATGCAAACGATTTTGTGGAGGAAATGTAAAGACATTTGCACATTTCAGTGTGCACCCTCTCCGCACTGCACCTGGTCCCAGATCCACAGAGCCTCCTTATCGATTTAACGAGGTGTCTAGGTGTTAACTTAAATTAACGCCTTGTTAACAGTTTATGCGTATTGTCAAGGTTTACTAACGCAGTGTTAACGGCTGTTTTCTGCCTTAACAAGTCTTGTGTTAACTATAACAGACGTTAGTGCTAAGGATATGCAAGATAGGGGTTCCCTGCAACAACACTTATTCACAGAGCCCTGTTACAGCTAACTCATGTACGAGAGAGAGAAGAGAGAGAAGAGAGAGAAGAGAGAGTTTTACTAGAGCCCCAAGTGCTACACAAATTTGGGATTTCGAAGTAACTCCAAAGATTAGGAACATAAAGTCTTCTATGTGCATCAGTGGATTGTTTACTATTGTATATTGTAAAAACACACACATCAACTCAAAATATGATATTTTTTTTGGTTTGGGGGAGAGGATGGAGATTGATGAGGGCTCACAGGGACAATTTTATTCCTACAAACATATAGGTAAAGTTGTTTCATCCAATTCCACAAATACATGTGCTTTCATTTGTATTTATATTTTAAGAGAACATTTCTATTTAACAAGACTCATTTGGCACATTTTAATTCCCACAATTATTGGGTTACCCTTGATTGACATTAGTAATGTCCTCTATCATTAAAGGTTTTACCCAATATTTGTAAGAATAACATTCTGCTGGGGAAGGAGCTGCCAAAGTGCACCAGTAATTCTTCTCATAGAAAGAGACAGTCTTCATCATGCCTTTGTATGGCAGTTTAGTTACTGTAACTGTAATTACTTTAGAAAATAGCGTTGAATCAAAATGTGTCTGATTCCAATATGGGACCTCTTTTCATTTGTAAGAACATTAACTTAAACAAAAAGAAAATATATGCAAAGTTATTTACAAAGTATAAAATTTATGTTTTTTTGGTATATATTTTAAGACTCATCCATGTGCACTTTTATTAGCCCCACAGGCCCAAAATACATTTTTGTAGCAATATTATTATTTTTGGTACTAAGCATTGTATATAGAATGTGCATGCACAAGTCCCTATCCCCTTAGCTTACAGTTCAATGTTGCTGTCTGAAGCACATTGAGATAAAGGGACATATATCAGTTCAACAGTGACAGACACTACTGAAGGTTCATCAAATTCAAAGACTGTGATCACCAAGGTACTTACCATCCAATAATTCCAGCATATGAACCTCAGCCCACACCTCTGACCGCAATTCCCCAGCAAACATCAACAGAGAAACCACTACGCCATTGGCAGACTTGCTGGTTAGTTCTGTGGTTTAGAGGGTAGCAGGGACAGATTCAACGAATGTATGCATTTGGTACCAATTTTATTTGAGCGTCTTTGAGCAGAAGCAGCTTGGGGCTTGGGTGTATAGAGAGCTAAATGGTGTATAGAGATCTAAACATTTTTGTGACATTTGCACTTTGAGAGGATATTGCGTCCTAAAAATATAGAATGTTGCTTTAATTTGGGACTGTCCAAGATGAGATAGCCCAACACTTAATAAACCTACATGTAATTAGCCCTGAGACAACTCTTAGCAATGTGTTGTCACAAAAACTTGCCCCACCCGCTGTCTCAAGGGAGACTGGGCTTGAGAACCCTGCCACTCCTTTAATGATATGTACAAGGGGAACACAATAAGGAGCAAAGCAGTCACAATCATTGAAATAAAAACAAAAACATAGAGATACCCAGAGAAGAAGAAGAGTAGACACAGCAGTGGAGAGATAATCAGTGAGAGGGAGAAGCATATGCCCAGATTTACTAAATGTTGCTAAGCATTAGCGAAACGTAAGGCAAGTGAACAGATCTTAGGAATGTTCGGACTGTTGCTATAGAAACCTGTTTTGTTGGTTCCTTTAACGATACTTGATGTGCAGTGCTTCTCAACCTTAGCTCCGCTCGAAAATATACAGTTTATTTGAGTTGGATCAAAGCAATAGCATATCGCCTTTTATCTATGCTTCTGAATGGGACCCCCACTGCGTTAAAGCAACAATACACTGCCCCCCCCTTTTTAATTTTTTTATTTGTATATGTAAAGCAGGGGGCACTGTACAATTCTACAGTCTTACCTAAGATGGCAATCGTTTGGTGCTCCTGTTATAAATCTGTCAAAATCCTTATTGTGGGCCTAACATAATGGCTGCTTTAGTCAGTGTAACTCAGCAGCTACAATGTATCCTTATATTACTAAGGTAACATTATCTATTGTTATAGTTTACAGCTCAGACTGCTGGGAAAATTGGTAACAAATGATCACAAACACGAAAGTGTTGCACAGATCTTTCACTGCTTTTTGTGAGGGGGGCTAAAGCCTGCTATAGAAATGAAAGGATGCCTTAAAACTCATTAAAAAATGGCTTTAAGAGTTGACTATTTTAAAAAAAAATACAGTATTATCTAATAATACAGAACGGATTTATTTTTAAACATCCCATGATATTTCACATGTTTTGCTGCTTTAATTCTTCAGTGCCGCAAGCACGCGTGGCCGCAGCACCGAAGCCTCTTAGCCCTGCTACATCTGTAAGTAGATGTGTACTGTATTTCATATGAAATGTTATCTAAACTCATATGTGCACACGTCAATAAAAGTGCAAGTGTTACGAGCAGGAACCCCCCTCATATTTTTTTCTTAACTACTTACATTACATGATTATGATGTTGAGTCTTCCACAGCATGACTCATCCCTCCGTGGTCTTACCTTATAGCAGCTTTTCCCAAATGGTGGGTCGCGACCCGCCACCGGGCCACGGAAGCAAAATTGCTGGGTCGCAGCAACGCTCCCCCCCCCTCCCCGTTTCCTTGCGGCGGCCCGAGGTGAGGTGCGGGACGGTGCTTAAGGGGTGCAGGCTGCCAACACCATGCTCCGCCGCCCACAGGACACGATGCCCTGGTGTAGGTAGGAAGTGGTGGCGGGGGTGCACCCGCCGGGTGCGGGAGATGGCACGGGGGCGGGCAGTGATGGCTGCGTGGTCGCTGGAGGGCTTGGGGAGGCGGGGAGCCCCCTGCTCGGATCGCGGCCTTCCCCTCAATCCCCCACCCCCTCCCCAGTCACTCACATCCGTTGCTGCCTCTGTAATCCACTGTGTGTGTGTTTGTGTGTGTATCTGTGTGTGTGTGTGTATCTATGTGTGTGTGTGTATAGGGGAGAGTGTGTGTGTGTGTGTCTCAGTGGCTGTGTGTGTATAGGGGAGAGAGTGTGTGTGTGTATCAGTGGCTGTGTGTGTGTATAGGGGAGTGTGTGTGTATAGGGGAGTGTGTGTATCAGTGGCTGTGTGTATAGGGGAGAGTGTGTATATAGGGGAGTGTGTGTATCAGTGGCTGTGTGTATAGGGGAGAGTGTGTGTGTGTGTATGTATCAGTGGCTGTGTGTGTGTATCAGTGGCTGTGTGTGTGTATCAGTGGCTGTGTGTGTGTATAGGGGAGTGTGTGTGTCTTTCAGTGGCTGTGTGTGTGTATAGGGGAGTGTGTGTGTGTATCAGTGGCTGTGTGTGTGTGTGTGTATAGGGGAGTGTGTGTGTGTATCAGTGGCTGTGTGCGTGTGTATGTATCAGTGGCTGTGTGTGTGTGTTTATCAGTAGCTGTGTGTGTGTGTGGGTGTATCAGTGTGTGTGTATATATATCAGTGGCTGTGTGTGTGTGTATATATATATCAGTGGCTGTGTGTGTGTGTGTGTATATCAGTGGCTGTGTGTGTGTGTGTATCAGTGACTGTGTGTGTGTCTGTGCAGGTCTAACTGTGTGGGTGTCTATGCGTGGTCAGTGTCTGTGTTGGTCTGTCTGTGTGAGTGTCTGTACGTCAGTGAATGTGTGCGTTTGTGCAGGTCAGAGAGAGAATGAAGGGGGGGAAGAGAGAAAATAGAGGGGATTGGGAGAATATATGAAATCTGTATGGACATTCATAACTGTTTTATTTTACCTATAGGCCAGTATAGTTGATACATTTTTTTAGTGGGTCACGAAGGAGAAGTTAAAAAATAACCAGGTCACGGAAAAAAAAGTTTGGGAAACGCTGCCTTATAGCATTGTTCTTGTTGTTGATTGTCTTACTTGCAGTGATGTTTAGGCTACGACCCCAGTGTTAGCTATCGCGTGCGCGGCGGGAACAAGATCCGCCCCTCTATGGTGCCGGGCCCAGCAGCTGCTTACACGCGCATGGAGAGATCGTGATGTGCAACCAACATTTGTAAAGACAAGATTTTTATCTTTGCTAGTGGCACAGGGCGCTGATCTCATCACAGCAGCGGTTCAGCCAATGAGGGCAAACCAGCCGCGTGACGTCATGGTCGTGCCCCCGCCACGGCCGCTCTACGGCCGTCCTCATTGAGGCACGGCCTTTTGTTCACGTCGAGCGCGGTCGCGCTAAGCATGGACACGGCCTTAGGTATAAACTTTCTCAGAAATGAACAGCAATTTCTTCTGAGGTGATACACAGCGTCCTATTAAGCGTAAATCATTTTCCTAACCCCAAAAAATTAAGAATCTGTGAGTATTCCCGATCCCTGAGTTTATGCAGATTCTAAAAACAAGGTCTTTGATGGGCAGGCTTTCTACAGTATCTCCATTGCCGCCTGCTAGTTGTGTGCACCCAAACATTTACACAGTTTCTGTGCACTCTCGTGGCTTAGAAATCAGGGAAGCATTTTTTTTTTTTTTTAATATACTGTAGATCTAGCTACATGCGTGTGGCACGTACACTGATCTTACAAGTGACGAGTTTAAACAAGGTCTGATTTACATGATATCTTCATGTTGAAAAAGGAAATAAAAACAGCTCGAGTTGCATCCCAGCCATAGAGGTCCAAGACGGTGACCTGGAAAATGTAAGTTAAAAAACTTAGAGGGAGATAACACAGAATTAAAGCACCCCTCCATGAGTAACAAAAAAACAGTTTCCATATTTTTTCTTCCCTCCCAAATGGTGATCTAGCATTTCATCACATATTTAGCACACAGTCGTCCCAAGATGACATTGCAACTTTCCATTCGTGACCCCGCATCAATAATTGTAGTAGGCACGCAAAAATGTGGAATGGGAGACCCCGGAGATTGGGGAACCACTGAGGGACCCCCTTAGTTTAGGAAAAGTAAAAAAACAAACAATAGAGGGGCTTTGGCTGATGTGGAGAGAAGGAAGAGAGGGAAATACTGTGGAAATAATGATACGTTGGTTCATCCATGTCTTACTTTAGTGTTAAGCTATTTCAGGGCCTGGGTGTGAGTAACGCAAGTTTAGGTACGACATAACAAGTGTAACATTAAATCTCTGCATTAACCTTATCTGACTTTTATGGACAGGCAATGTTATGCTAAAGCGTTATTTGTATGTTATTATGACTGATAGCCATTGCATTCAATACTATGCTCTTTATGTGTGAAAACATCAGTGATCCTTATGTGATTATCCTTTGAAGATACAACGGTAGTCTTAACATGACATTAAAAGGTGCTTTCAAGGATAAATGTATACTGGGTTCATTGTACGCTGGCATCACTGTGTGAATTACAGGCCCAACATACAATGAATCCCGCAGAAAATACACCAAGCATAAAACACAAAATAGTCTTGATGTTACAGATGGCTCACTGAGGGAACCCATATTAACTGCGCTTGACAGTAATTTTGGCTGCCATGAGATGTCTACACTGACCCTATAACTGGGCCACCATCTTGATAGGGGCAACCAGCTGGTTTAACCTTCCATACACTGAGCCAGGCTGCCCCTACCATCACTGTAAACCTGCCCCAAAGATCTCACAATCGAAGTAGTATGCTGGTAGGCTTACAGACACAGTAGGCATAAAAGTGTATTATTAGAAGTGGGAGGTCAAGTGCACCAGGTGTGTGAATGGAGCTCATGGTGATAAACTGAGCATGTTCTGTTTTCTGTTTTCCTTAATTCTTTCTTAAAGAATTATTGAAATTTGAAAAAAAAAACAAGACTGCTTCATCAGTGCCCTGGAGACACAAATCTCTGATCATTGTAACTTTGCCAATTTCCTTTGTTCGTGTATAATGCAGTGCTGTATGAGTTGTTGGTGATGTAGAGTAAGGATTGCTGCCCAAATTGTGAAAATCTTCTCAATCTTTTTTTAAGCAAGAAATCAGATGTTAATAATGATTGAAAATGAGTCACATAGTTAAATATTTTAACTACATGACAACCCCAACATGTGCTGCGGGACTGCACATTTAACCAGAAGGTAGCACGTTTCCAGTAGTTAGTATATATAGCATTCATATCACTGACATTTCATAGGTAGTTGTTGATTAAGGTTTATTTTTCAAAGCTCTAAAGTGTGTGTGTGTGTGTGTGTGTGTGTGTGTGTGTGTGTGTGTGTGTGTGTGTGTGTGTGTGTGTGTGTGTGTGTGTGTGTGTGTGTGTGACTGTGCTCACAAGTGATATTTTCATTTGCTGTATTCTATATGGTGGAGGGGTTTTGTCACTTTTTTTTACCCACCATAACTTATTTAAGGTGTGTGAGAGAAGAATTTTGTTGCAGACTCATCACTTTGAATATTTTTCGTCTGAGCCATGATATAGAACACCACATTCTGGATCATGTATGTTAAATGCCGAACACCATATTTTGTCTGTGTTATCATAAAGGTTGATTTGTTTTAACTTTCATAGTTAGCTTAATTGATTGTAATTATCTTTGAAAAATATTCCTAGAATGTCTGAAGAGCCACAACTGTGCCTGACACTTGTATATCGTGGTTGAGGTATAACTCAGTGGTTAAGGTGTTTGGTTTGGAACGCACAAGCTTCAGGGTTCAATTTCATCCTCAACAAAAATGTGAATTTTGCAGACAGGAGTCCCTGTCCCAAAGAGCTTGCAATCTAAGTTTGGTTGCTGGGGCTGAGAGGACTTTCCAAGGTCACAAGAAGAGCTGACACTGGGTTCACCACTTCAAATGCCAGTTTGCTTACAATTAGGCTTCAACACCTTAAACAGTTTACACTTTGTGAGATCTTGGGAAAATAACATAATCTCGTTATGCCCTTCTCCTCACATTTCACTAATGTCAAGATATATGTCCCCTCAAACGATGCCTATTGGCAAAACACGGGTTGGGTGCATATAACACCACCATGAAGGAAGGGTGGGGAGAGTTGTACTTGTCTGATCTATTGCAGCACTGGTTCAACGGGACGCCATCTGCTGAGGAGATACTTGTGGTTTATGACCTTATACTAATATATTTACAATAGACATGAGAAAGAGCCTACCTTTTGAAGTAATACATTTTTCTATACACGGATAGCTGGAACAGATACCGTATAAGTGTATTCTCAATCTAAACACCAGCTCGGTGAGTATACACCGTCGCCATCTTTTTTGCGGCAATAACACCTTTTTTATTCCTGGATAGCTGAATCAGATACCATACAAGTGTATTCTGAATCTAAACATCAGCTGCGGGAAAACACACCGCCGCCATCTTTTTTTGCGGCAACTATCTGAGCTCATTTAAAATTACAGGCTAGGAATCAAAACTTTCTAGCTGCACAACATGTAAAAAAATAGCAACATGTTGATCAAAGACAAAAAGTATTACTGCATTCAATTGGAATCTTTTTCATTGATAAATCCAGCTCATATAATACTTTATATCTAAATGACTGTTATAAAGAGTTTTATTCTAAGTATTTTTCTGCAAAATGTTGCTAAAAACAAACATTTTAGCCAGGGTATCTGCTTACAGCTCGGTCATTGCTGAAACATGCATTGCTGCCTTAAATTGAATTAGTTTTCTCTGTGCAGGCGACTGCCTGACTTTAGCTGTAGTAAAACCATTAGATGTATTCCTAGGCCTAGTATTCTGCGTCACTAATGCTCTCCTTGCAAATCAACCTGCTCTTAAACTCATCGACGTGGACACTTATTATTATGGATTAAGGCCATTTGGTGTGCTTGCTTTTCCTGACAAACCCACCTGGTTTTTTCAAACTTTAATAGCTGCAGAGCATGTACTTTTTCTATTTCATATTTACATACTTTCACACTGTATTTGCAGTATGTAATGGCACATGTTACTCAGTAACATTTCCAATGACAAATGTCATTTAATTTGTGTGTTTCTAGGTTTATAGTTCTTCTCTAAAATGAATACTTGAAGAAAAAAAAAACATGTTCTCACAACTCAATGAAAGTTAATGGTCGATAAACATCTCTTTCGTACATATACAGATCTTTTTTGTTTTCCTTTTGTATTCCTTATTTTCTCTCACACTTGAAAGACGGAGCGCATGGCGTCGTGCACTCATGTAGGAGAAGCGATCCTGTAAGATTCCTATGACGGGCGCGATGGGGAGGCGTTGTGGAGGCGTGACCGTGATGTCACATGAGCGGTTCACCCTCATTGGCTGAACCGCACACATGACCCGCACCGTCTCACGGACTATGGACGTGACCTAACAGTTTAGCCTATAATACAATTTACATAATACATGTAACAATGTAACATTATATCAGTACTGCACTCTAAGGGGCCTATGCAGTAAGCGTTCATTAGCCACTTATCAAGCACTTATCGCCCAAAATGCCTATTGCTATTCAGTAAGCGGTGATAAGTGGGTGATAAAAGACTGAGGGCCTTATCGAGCACTTATCGACCAAAATGGCTACTCGTATTCAGTAAGCCTCGATAAGTGCTCGATAACGGCCTGTATCGATGCAAAATCTTATGATCAAAAGAAATTCGCCAAATGAGCAGCGATCAGCCACTTATCGATCATTTTCGGAAGGATCATAAACTCGCGTGATTCTAGTACCCGCGAGTCGGCTGTCACCGTCTATCGCAGCCCTAAAGGGCGATCTTCTCCCAAATCTAATTCACCTCAAAATTTAGGTAAATTGGTGGGGAGATGCCTCGATGAGCTGCGATGTATCGGGACTTTGAAAAAATCAGGCCCTTTTCCTGCCTCGGATTGATGCCGGGTGTCTCCGGAGCTGAAAGCCATTAATATAAGCACCGGAGCCCCCCGGCATGCATTCGATGCAGGAAAAATGCATTTACAGCAACTTCATTACCTTAGCGGCTAACCGCTAAGGCAATGAAGAGGTTAAACACCCATGCCAGGCTTACTGTGGCTAGCAAGGGTGGATGAAGGGGGAATTTGGCCCTTATTGGCTGTTTAGGCCTTGCGTGGGGACTTAACCCCTTCATTACCTTAGCGGTTAATATCGCTAAGGTAATAAAGGGGTTAACCCAACCGCTTCCCACCCACAAGGTCTAGACACCCATCCTTAGGGCTAATACCCCCTTCACCCACCCGTGAGGCCTAAGCATCCACCCCGGACTGACTATACCCACCCGGTACCCATTGAGTAGTATAGTGGTACATCATACCCATATGATAATAATATGGGCATGATAAGCCTCTATAGCACTCAATGGGCACCCTAATTACAATACATTAATACCCAAAACACACAATAATAAAACATAACTAAACTCCAAAAAAACACACTTCACTAAATAAAAAAACAGTAGCCAGCTAATCCAATGAATACAAGCAATAACAACATCAACAATGAATTAATTAAACCATTAACCGATCAAAACAATTAATTCCTAAAACAACTCCGAATTATTATTTGACATCACTAAATCCAAGATGGCCGGCGTCACATGGTATTTCAGCCAATCAGATCGTGGGAACCAATTCCACACTCTGATTGGCTGAAATACCATGTGACGCCGGCCATCTTGGATTTAGTGATGTCATCTTAAAGGCAAATGAAGCACAGCCATTCTGATTGTCTGGCATCGTTTCCTTTAAGTGACGTAATTTAAAAAATAATTAATTAAAGTCGGAACATGGTTTTAACAGCCAATCAGGTGGCTGTTAACAATTTTGAGGCTAAATGTGACGTCACAAGCCCTATTTAAGGCCGTGACGCCTCATTTGAGCCCAAGAAGACGACGAGACAACATCGGTTGGGATTTACCATGTGGCTTTTTGGATTGACAGATGAAGATAGAAGATAAAGAAGATCAAGAAATGGTGACAGATGAAGATAGAAGAAGGTGATTAAAGAAAGAAAAAAGAAGATTTGGGTACCTGATCCGGATCTTCATGGCGGATGGCATCGGATGCTGTTGATCCAAGGTACGTGAGCTTCCTGTTTCCCCGGGAGTCAGAGGGCCACCGCTTCTAATGGTAAGTAATATATTGAATGTTTGTAAATGTCTCTTTTTACAGGTTTTTTCATTGGATGTGTTTTTTGTTTTTTTGGGGGAGGCAGATTGACTGATAATATATGAATCTGTACCACTTTAGGGTACAGATTAATACATTATTATGACAATATTTGGGGGGCATTTCTGGCTTGGTATTGCTGTTGGTTTTTTTAATTTCAGTTTCTTATGTGGATGTCATTGTTTGTTTTTTTTCCTGCTTAATGGTAATACAATGTTTGCGATTGGTGTTCGTTTTTAGTTAATGTTGTATTATGTTAGCTAATGCGTTTTATGGTTATTTCAGATATTGTTTGAATTTATTTCTTTGTATTTTAATATTTACATTAATTCATAAATGTTGTAGTAATTAATTGGTTTGATTGGTTAGTGCTACTATTCATTTTTAGTTGGTTTAGTAATAATGTGGTTGGATTGGTTACTTTATAAAATAATTCGGAATTGTTTTAGGAATGAATTGTTTTGATTGGTTAATGGTTTAATTAATTCATTGTTGATGTTGTTATTGCTTGTATTCATTGGATTTGCTGGCTACTGTTTTTATTTAGTGAAGTGTGGTTTTTTGGAGTTTAGTTATGTTTTATTATTGTGTGTCTTGTGTATTAATGTATTGTAATTAGGGTGCCCATTGAGTGCTATAGAGGCTTATCATTATTATATGTGTATGATGTACCACTATACTACTCAATACTACTATACTACTCAGTGGGTACAGGGTGGGAATAGTCAGTCAGGGGTGGGTGCTTAGGCCTCCCGGGTTTGTATTGGGTCAGGGTGGGTTAACCCCTTAATGACTATAGCGGTTAATAACCGCTAAGGTGATTAAGGGGTTATGGGCCATTAGAATGTATTTATTATGTACTGTATACTGTATATGCTTTCTTGCTACGGAGAACAGAGGGACCTGCTGTTGTGGTAAGTATAACTGTATTTATTTACTTTATTTATGTATGCTAATGCAGTGTTTAATAATGGGCAAATAATCTATTATCCATATCTAGATAATAGTTATTTTGCCCATTACTGTACTGTATGGGTTTGGGCGGAGGGGGCGTGTATTGATGTTTATTAAAATGTTTTTAAATATAAATTTCATTCATAGTGTAGATGTGCCGGGGGTCTCCGGAGCTGAACCGCGTTGAAATGTCCCGCATCACATGACCGTGACGTGACATTTCCTTGCATAGGAGATACCGGCACCCCATAAAGGTGCCTGTATCTTGGGAAGCAGGGGGTCCCTGGACCTGAAACCAACGCGATTCAGCTCCGGAGACCCCTTGCACATCTACACTATGAAAGAAATTTATATTAAAATAAATAATTTACGGGCGACATTTCCGCTGTGAGAGGCGCCAGTTTAGGCTTTTTCAGAGGCTCGATGCTCTCGCTGGCAGCAACTTGCCCATTTTGAGAATTTTGCTATCACAGGTAATCGAGGCTTTCTGAATACCGTGATAGCAACCCCCCAAAAAACGGCATTTTAAATGCGCTGGCGATAATTTTTATCAACCTTCTCTGAAAGAGGCCCTGAATTGCCTAAAAAAAATCACCAATGCAGCGGTGATAAGTCACTTATCGCCGCTTTTCGGCATGTTCATAAACTCATGCAATTCTAGTAGCAGTGATTAGGCTATGAACACCTATCACCGCTCTAGAATGGTGATTTTATCACAACTCTCTCTGCAGCAGATACAACTCGCCGGGTAAGGCCTTTTCAGGTGGTCGTTCATCAGATCACCGGCTAATCGCCCATTTTGTGAATTTTGCTATGACAGGTAATCAAGGCTTTCTGAATAACGTGATAGCAACGCTCATAAAAACGGTGATTTAAATGACCCGGCGATTTTTTTTATGAACCTTTAGTGCATAGGTCCCTAAAAGTTAAATAGTTATATAAAAAAAAATTGATCGATGTTAGTTAAAACCCATTTTATCTTCTTCACCCAATCAAACATTTGCAAAATTTGGGGGCCCTCTACGCTGTGGGGTCCTAGGCAATTGCCCTGTTTGCCCATACCTAATGCCACTATTGCTTATCAATTTAAAAATCCTTATTTTGTAATATTATTTTAATATAACACTTCAGCACAATGCAATGGGTTGTGAAGGCAATGACAATAAAATGACATCAAAATAGTACAGTAGATAGGGACGACAGTGCTCCAGGGAACTTACAATCTGAAAATGCAAATAAAAATAGTCTGCAACCCTGTCTTTCCCCATTATCTCTAGGCATACAATGCTTCCACTGCAGCCTGGGATTCTGGGTAATGACAGGCAGATGAGCACTCACAGTGTCACCTTTTTTGTTCTTGTCCATTTTAACATCTGAAAATGCAATACTGTACTTGTGCAAAAATATGGCACTGCTGTACCAAGTCCCTTGAGAAAACAGTGTTTGATATTCAGCAACTTGGGTTTTCATGCTTTTCCAGAATCATGGAGGTTTCCCTATCTTTGGTACAGCGACTATAAGTAATATACAGAAATCATTGGAATTGCATTTCTGCGCTTAAAACTTAAACTGTTTTCGGATAAACAAGTGGCAACAATTGTTGGTGTTTCCAAGGTCATTTGCTAACATTTATATCTCTTTGCGCTGTTGCTTTGAAAATGCCTGTTATTATTTTTGTTAGTTAGTGTTGCTTAACACAGAATGCGCTGTTAACTAAACCAGTAAACCACTAAACATTGGTTACGTTGGCATGGGAAGCTAAGCTTTCTGTTGAGATTTCTTTTATTTTAGCTTATGCTCATCTGCTACTCCCTGTAGTGCAGCTGCATCTATTTATTGGAAATCTCCACATAGTTTTTGCTAAGTTGGTTTTGGGAAAAGGAAACCAGCCCTAAAGGAGAACAGACGACAAAGGATGCAGAAACCCATACTGGGGTGGGGCACAGCAGGACAAAAAATCTAGTGTTTGGCTCGATAAATAACCTATATTTCTAACGACTGTGGAACGGGAAGTGGAAGGTAATTTGCAGTGAAATGGAAAATATCTGTAACAGTGACACAGAAGTCTTTTGACTTTGGTTTTATACCTACAATTGGCAACTGAAGCTAATTGTTTTATGTCAGGAGCTCAATGTGCCCCTTTAAAGTATAAATCCATTTAACAAAGATATACTTATACAAATTGTGAGCTACGAATATTGAAGTTAGTTCAGGCGGTGGTATGGTCAATGGACCAACAGAAAGCTCCAATGATGTTGCAACTTTCCATTGGGTGATCCTGTGAGCTACTGTATGTTGTTACTTTATTTGTTTTTTACCGATGTAGCCGAGTACCCTACCCTGCCCCAGTGCGGGGAACTGCCTTTCTGCTTGGCGGGACACTGCGTGCTCGGGGAGAGGTGGCGGCAGCCATTGCGGATTTCTTGCGCAGTTGTGGCCGGAGCGGTGGCCATCTTGGAATGGCTACAAAAGGCACTAGGGACTACGATTCCCATAGTGCCTTGCAAGAAAAGATGCGGCGGCCATCTTGGATTGCCTGAAGGGGCTTGCAGGACTACAAGTACTAGAAGGACTTGCAAGAGAGCATGCGAGCGGCCATCTTGGATGGAGGATATCCTCTGCGGGACTTGACAGAGGAGAGGCAGTCTGACGGAGGCACCGAGGAGACAGGTAGTGTCCAGGGAGCAGTAGCTTCCTGGACTAGGCCTTGACCTTGTCCTTAGGCTCTAGCTAGGCCCAGTGTAGTATTGTAGGGAAGGCCCCAGATAGGGACCCTCCCATTAGTTTGTATCAGCACTACTGCACTGGTGGATGGACGTCCATATGGTGGACTGTGGCCTGGGACCAGCACTGCACGTGGCAGCAGACAGAGGCACCCTTCAGGCTGGAGGTTGCACCGCGGACCGTGCACGGAACAAGGTGTGAAGGGAGTTGTGTTGTAGGCCCCGCTGCGTGGGACCTGATCCAGCATCCTCCTTTTGCTATTCCCTGGTCAGGCCTGAGACCAGGAAGGTACCCACGTGCACCGACACATCACAGGCAGTAGCGCTACCTCACAATTGGGTGGAATTGCTGGTACGGACATCAGGGATTATTGGTACCATGGCACCCTCAGTACTTTGGGGGAACCACTCAGGGTGTGGGCTACGGCTTTGTACTATTATATTGTATTGGAGTGATGTACTGTTATATCCAGTTATAGTAAATACGAGTTATATGATGCATTGGTTGTGATAGTATTCTTGCTATTGTATTTGGTTCCTATGAGGAGCAAATCCCGCCTGCGCTGGGATCCTCATAGTTGGAGGCACTGCACCAAGAGAGAGAGAGCTCACCCAAGGCTCCCAGAAGCGGAAGCTCAGGCCTCCTGTGAGCATATAGGTATCAGCAACACGCGTAATCGCCCGCTGTTTACAATAGGCATAGGGAAAGGGGGTTACACCTATAATCAAAAGCTAAAGATCTGGAGAACCGGCAGATGCCCACATATGAGAATAGTGCAGTCCAGCAATCCCTCAGGCCAATTATGCGAGCGATGCCCATGACCAGGAGGCAAGCCCCCCCCCCCTCTCAACTCACGGGTTTCTGGGCCACTGTCGCGTCCTGGGGGAAGGCCTGGGGGAGGGGCCAAGGGGAAGCCCTTAAGGCACCACCGGGAGCAGGAGCGCTCATTCTTCTCCCGGCCGTAGGGCGATTGGGTCCTCTCCTTCAGCATTCGGGTAAGTGTTGGCTAAATTGTGGTATTTCAAACGGGTCCTGGCGAGTCCTTCCCCGGTGCACCCCCCCCTAAACCCCTGTTGTTCGGGCTGGCTCGCTCGTAGCGGGCGGGTGGGCACAGGCGCCGGGGAACGCCTATCTCGCACGTGTTTCCTAGCTGCCCCAGCTACTCCCTCCGTTCCTGGTCTTGCCGCCCTGAGCGATTGGTGGGCGGGGGGGAGGAGAGGTGACAATCCCTGTTGTCGGGTGAGGGGAGGGCTCTGGGGAACCCTTACTTGTCTGTTACATGTGGGTATCGGTTAACAAGGTCAAGCACTGAAGGACCCTCCGATACTGATTATGGAGAAAGTACATTGAAAATGTGTGAGGGATTGCTCCTTTAACAGTCGCAGATGATAAAATAGACAGTTCTTATCTGCACTGGGAGGCACTGAGAGATAATATGGCTCTTATCTACTGTCAAAGTCTATGTAACATCATAATGAGATAAAAACTTTCAGTGCAATGCTGAGATGCAGGCCTCTCTGACACAGAAGGGGTGAAAGAATAAAGGATACAATATAGTATATTACCCATAAAACTTAATCACAGAAAAAATGTATAAATGTACAAAATAGAATACATTACACATGCTGAAAGAATAACACTTTTTTTTAAACGTTTTTCATGCCACATTTTTACAGCTATGAAAGCATTTACCAAAGATATTTTTTTCATCAATAAATATTTAATAAGTAAAAAGACTAAGACATTTAAAACTGCAATGCATATTTGAGTAACATTAACTTTTCTATGAGATTAGTGTTCCTCGACGAAGGTACCATGGTGGTACTGAAACACCCGTCCGTTTCTGTGCTGCAATATATCAGGTGATATCATTCTCATACAGATGGATGTGCTGATCCTCAACTTATTCTGCACCACATTTTGTGCGTTCAGGTTCAACCAGGGTTAGCTGGTTCTTAGCTTTCCTATGAGCATTTTTTTGCCATTTAAACGTTTTCATTTTATTAGTTCCCTGCATTTTTTTCTATAGAGAAAACAGGTGCTTTATACAGAGTATAAAGTGTAACATTGGAGAAAGCAATAAAACAGTGTTTAAAGGAGCAATCCATGCAATATCCTACATGTGTTTTTTTTTTTTAAAGAAATCAATTCTGTAGTATTAGATAATACTTACTATTTTTTTTAATTCAACTCTTAATGCCATTTTTTATGAGTTTTAAAGCTGCAGTTCAGGCTCCCGTTTTTTTTTACTTCAATAGTTTCAGTTGTGCAATCTCTACTTACCTAAAAAACTGCATAGCTGCCGGTCAATTCGTTCTCCGTCTATTGATTGGCAAAATTTGGCGACATCTTTAAATATGGGGAATGTAAATCGTTGCTATAGGAACAAGCATGCTTGTTAAAATAGAATACAAGAAAATTGGTCTTTCAAAGTTGTTTTTTTTTAAACAGAAAATGCTATGAGTATTTTTTCTTACTACAGAACTGATTTATTAAAAAAAACACACATGCAGGATATTACATGAACCTCAGCTTTAATATACTGTGCGTCCTTTGATTTCTATAGCAGGTTTTAGCCCACCTCCCCAGTAATGCAAGATCTTTGTAACATTTTCCTGTTTGTGATAATTTGTTGCCAATATTCCCAGCAGTTTGAGCCGTAAACTGTAACAATAGATAATGTTACCATAGTAATATAAGAATACATTGTAGCTGCTGAGTTACACTGACTGAATGATTGATTGAAACTGAAAGGCAGCCATTTAGTGAGCCCTGGGAAGCAGGATCTTTACAGCTTAGGTTATTCATTTTCAATAAAGGTAATCAAAGGCTGCATATATTAAAACAAAAATATATACATATACAGTCATGTGAAAAAGAAAGTGCACCCTCTTTGCATTGCATGGTTTTACATATCAGGACATAATAACAATCATCTGTTCCTTAGCAGGTCTTAAAATTAGGTAAATACAACCTCAGATGAACAACAACACATGACATATTACACCGTGTCATGATTTAATTAACAAAAATAAAGCCAAAATGGAGAAGTCATGTGTGAAAAACTAAGTACACCTTATGATTCAATAGCTTGTAGAACCACCTTTAGCAGCAATAACGTGAAGTCATCGTTTTCTATATGACTTTATCAGTCTCTCACATCATTGTGGAGGAATTTTGGCCCACTCTTCTTTACAACGTTGCTTCAGTTCATTGAGGTTTCTGAGCATTTGTTTATGCACAGCTCTCTTAAGGTCCAGCCACATCATTTCAATAGGGTTGAGGTCTGGTCTTTGACTGGGCCATTTCAACAACTTGATTCTTTTCTTTTTCAGCCATTCTGTTGTAGATTTGCTGGTGTGCTTAGGATCATTGTCCTGTTGCATGACCCAATATCGGCCAAGCTTTAGCTGTCGGACAGATGGCCTCACATTTGACTCTAGAATACTTTGGTATACAGAGGAGTTCATGGTTGACTCAATGACTGCAAGGTTCCAAGGTCCTGTGGCTGCAAAAACAAGCCCAAATCATCACCCATCCACCACCATGCTTGACAGTTGGTATGAAGTGTTTGTGCTGATATGCTGTGTTTGGTTTTCGCCAAACGTGGCGCTGTGCATTATGGCCAAACATCTCCACTTTGGTCTCATCTGTCCAAAGGACATTGTTCCAGAAGTCTTTTGGTTTGTTCAGATGCAACTTTGCAAACCTAAGCCGTGCTCTCATGTTCTTTTTAGAGAGAAGAGGCTTTCTCCTGGCAACCCTTCCAAACAAACCATACTTGTTCAGTCTTTTCCTAATTGTACTGTCATGAACTTTAATATTTAACATGCTAACTGAGGCCTGTAGAGTCTGAGATGTAACTCTTGGGTATTTTGCAATTTCTCTGAGAATTGCACGGTCTGACCTTGGGGTAAATTTGCTGGGATATCCACTCCTGGGAAGATTGGCAACTGTCTTGAATGTTTTCTACTTTTGAATAATCTTTCTCACTGTAGAATGATGGACTTTAAATTGTTTGGTAATGGCCTTATAACCTTTCCCAGATTGATTAGCAGCAACAATTGATTCTCTAAGATCATTGCTGATGTCTTTCCTCCTTGGCATTGTGTTAACACACCTGAATGCTCCAGACCAGCGGTGAGCAAACTGTGGGGCGCGCTCCCTTGGGGGGGCGCACGATTATGTAGGGGGGGCGCGGGCTGCTTGCGGGGAAACCTGGGGGCGGGCAGAGCTGTGCACGGGCGGCCAGAAGCTCAGTGCTGCTGCTTCTATGTGTCTGTGTCTTGCAGAGGGGGCGGGGCTTCCCTCTGCACACAGACAGCCCCTCCTTCTCTTCCTGTCTGCTTCCCGCACCAGTTTTTAGCAGCATGGGGGGTTGGGGGATCGGAGCATGTTGCCCCCCCCAGGTGAAATTGTGGACTGATCAAGTGTGTGTGGGGGGGGATTGAGTGTGTGTGTGTGTGGGGGGGGGATTGTGTGTGTGTGGGGGGGTATTGTGTGTGTGAAGTCAAACGCCCCTCCCGGTGTCTGCCCTGCAATAGCGCTGTGTTCCTGCTCTCCTCTGCTTGCAGCCTGCTTCACTGCGATAATCTGCAAGTGAAAGGGTAGGCTGCACTATATCAATCATACTATGAATGGACAGAAATAATGTAAAAAAATAAGTGAAAACACAACATTGAAAACGGAAATAAATAAATAATACTGTAGGTAGGAGTGTGAATGACAATGGGGATAGCAAGACAAAGAGCAGGGAGGGGAAGGAAAAAAAGGGGGGGGGGTGGAGAGGGAAGGGAGGTAGCAAAGAGGTGGATGAATGCCCCGCAAAAGTATTGCCTTTGTGCACGTACGCTCTCCCAAGCTTGGCGCTTGGGGAGACAAACAAAATTGACTTTGAAGTGTGCTCAGCAGCAGTCAATGCACACACGCAGCCACACACAAACACACACAAAAATAGCCCCGATCCACGCTTGCAAAATTATGCAGGACACCCTGTGCTCATGCTTGGAGAGTTGGTGATGTCACCGCTCTCAGCGGCAGCGTGGACGCAGCCTAATTTTGCAAGCGCGAGATGTTGAAATATGTAAGTATTTAGACATATTTGGATTTATATTGTATACCGTTTAATAAAGGTTTTTTTTGGGGGGGGTTTCAATGTGATTTTGATTACATCAGGCAGGGGGGGCCCGAGAAATTTTATGGATGAAAAGGGGGGCTCGGCATAAAAAGTTTGCTCACCCCTGCTCCAGACCAGCAAACTGCTAAAACTTCAGCTTTTATAGAGGTGGTCACACTTGCTGATGATCAATTGATCAAGGGCATTTGATTAGCAGCACCTGTCTGCTACTTAGTATCTTAATTCCTATGGAAGCAGTAAGGATGTACTTAGTTTTTCACACATAGCTTCTCCATTTTTTGCTTTATTTTTGTTAAATAAATCATGACACGGTGTAATATGTGATGTGTTGTTGTTCATCTGAGGTTGTATTTACCTAATTTTTAGACCTGCTAAAGAACAGATGATATTATGTCCTTATATGTTAAACCATGGAATTCAAAGAGGGTGTACTTTATTTTGCACATGACTATATATTTTTTTTAATGTGCCTCTTTAAAAGTAAAACTGTATAGCAAGAGGAATAGAATGTGTGTATTGGCTCAGTGTAATAGGTGACCAGGAGGATAAAGGTTTAGTAGGATGGGCAAGGAGAGATTGGCATATATAGCAGCTTGTCCACACCTGGCCAGTGCGCCGTAAACACAGCTGCAAATTCTATCTCCAAGTCAGGCCTGTCTGAAAATGTGTCCTTTCACTGACACTTACTTATTCTAGCTGCCAAAATGCAGTGGAACAAATTCCATTACAAACGAAACTCAAAAGAAAAAAAATCTGCTCTGATGATGCATAAATAGCGAGAAAAGGCTGCTGTTTGCTATTTGTCTCTATAAAGGCACTTGGGAAGCTGCCAGTGTTTATTTTTAAACCTTTATATAACCAGCTTAAATATTTTTGATAGCCTGTTGTATTTCTCTCTGGACTTTTTTGCATTGCTTTTTTGGAAGATGTTGCTATAGTCATTTAGATGGCATTTTTCAGCATGCTTTGTCTGTGATTCAGACAAGATTTTTTTCCTCCCTTAAATTACCAAGGGGTCCTCTTGCATGTCTGAGTAACTTCAACATTATTGATCACTGAAATGTAATCAGAAACGGAAATTCTAAGAAGACACAGGGGGCAAAAATTCATAATGCTTAAAGTACTCATTGTAAGTGAGGTATGACATGATTCATTGTAAAACGTATATTTGAGCAGTGATGCAAAACAGATGCTCTTTATTTATTTTAGTGTTACTTTTACATCATAGTTATAATCCAGGTTATACCTAACCATGGAGGCAGGTTTGGACTCGGCATATATTTTATTATCTAGAGACTTAGGGCCTCATGCAGAGAGCAGCGCTATGCAGAATTGGAGAGGGGGAAAATTTTTACCTTTTTTGGAGAGTTTTTATGTCCATATGCAGAAAGGGCAGAAAACTGCCTTTCTGCATATGGAGAGTTTCAACCAGCGCTATTAGCGCTGTTGAAACTACTGGGGAAAAAATCGCGTTTTTTTTTTTTCCCTCTCCACCGGCCGCGGAGCGCCAGCTGTTTGTTGGAGAGGGAAAATGTTGAAAATCGCGCCATTTTTTTGCCGCGAACAGCCACTAGATGGCGATCGCGGCTCTCTGCATACGGCAGAGAAAAAAACTGGAGAGAATTTAAACTCTCCAGGCGCGCGGCGAATTTGAAGGGGAAAAAAAAAAAAATGGCGCTTTTTTTTAAACTTGCCGGTTTCTGCCTTTCTGAAGGCAGAATCCGCCAATTAATGCCGCTTTCACTTTTTGCGCTGCTCTCTGCATGAGGCCCTAAATATAATAGTGTATTGTATCTATATACACTCTTTAGTATCAGTAGTTATTCTAGTATTCTGCTAGGTATAACATTGTGTATGATAATACATTTAATAATGTTTCCAATAAATACAAAAGTTAGGGGGGGGGGGGACTTGGAGAGAAAAGTCTGTATGGGTAGCCAACAGAAATAGCCAAAAAGGTAGTGAGTCAGAATGTCTCAGTAGGAGATACATTACAAAGTAGATCTCTTCTCACACAAATCTTAAAGCAGCAATACTACTTCCCCCCGCTTTTTTTCTTGTTGTTGTTCCTATTTGTATATATAAAGTGTGTGACAATGTATAATTCTACATTGTTGCCTAAGCTGGCAATCGTTTGGTGCTCCTGTTATAAATCTGTAAAAATCCTGGTTGTGTGCTTAACATAATGGCTGCTTCAGTCAGTGTAACTCAGCAGCTAAAATGCAACCTTGTATTACTAAGGTAATAGTACCTATTGTTTCAGTTTGCAGCTCAAACTGCTGGGAACATTGGCAACAAATGATCACAAACAGGAAAGTGTTGTGAAAATCTTGCACTGCTTGGGAGGTGGACTTAGACCTTGGCCAGGTAGGGAACGGGCACGCTGGTGCTCGTGCTCTGCGCCCTGCTCGGCCGGGCAATTCGTGGCTAGATGCCCTCATTTGGCGATCCGCTCATGTGACGCGCTTGCGAGCAGCAAATTCAAATTCCCGCTCAGCGCCACCCTGGACGAGGCCTGAACCTGCTATAGAAATCAAAGGATGCTTTAAAACTCCTTAAAAATGGCATTAAGAGTGAAATAAAATAAAATACACGTAAATAATTTTTTTTATGTAATACTACAGAACTGATTTATTTAAAAAAAAAAAAAAAAAAACAATCCTAAATGATTTCACATGTTTTGCTGGTTTAATGCAGTCTTCCGTTTATTAAAGGAACAGTGGTGAGGGCACTGCATTAAGATTTGTGTTAGAAGAGCTTTACTTTGTAGCTCCTACTGAGAAATTCTGTCACTACCGTTTTGTAATGTTTCCTATCAAATGCCTTTACAAATACATGATTACACATCACGATGATCCAGTTGCTAAATTTGTCCTCATTATTCAAATACAGAAGGCTGAAGATTTCTGTCAGTCTTGCTGGGAAAAGGAGTTGAACTTGTGAACCTCAGGTTTGCACAGATGTTTTAGGTATTTATACAGCAAAGTAGTCCTGCAACTCTGATATACTGACTGGGATGTATATAAACACAATTCTCAAGTACTTATAAATCTCTTGACTGTTGGAGTTGTTCCTTATTCTATATGTGGCTCCTAAGGTTAATTAATAATGATTTTTGTGCTTATCGTAAAATGTTGAATAGTACACATTGGAGCTCACACTTGATATCCTGAACTGGAGAAATGTGGTAATTGTAGTAACGGCAGTTTTCGGTTATCCAACGGAATCCGTTCTGGAAGTAGCGTTGGATAGTGAAACCGTTGTAAATGGAGTCCCATGTTAATCAGTGGCGGTGAGCGTTGGATAACGCATTCAAGCGTCGAAAAACAGCCCATAGGGTTGCATTGTAAAGTGTTGGATATGCCATTCGTTATAAAGTGAAACGTTGGATAGCGAGGACTACCTGTACTTATTACACAGTTACAAATGTACACTTGGACCAATAGTAGACACAAGTTAATAAAATAATATTCACTAAACTCTGTGAGACTATTTTAGAAAAGCATTTCCTTTAAAAATAAATAAATAATTATTTCCCCTCAAGGTGGGAAGCAGGGGATTTCCGGAGTTGAACCGCATTAATTTCAGTCCTGGGGACCCCCTGCTCCCTGAGATACTAACCTCTAAAGGCGCTAGCATTATATGAAGCCTGTTTAAGGTCCAGCATCACTGCTCAATAGGAAGCCACAAGGGATGACTTTGCAACTTCCTATTGGCCTGCGTGACCTTTAAACAGCCATATTATGTGTCCCAGTGGGGCTGCTACTTCAGAGATAATGTATCTCTGGAAATAGGGTGTCCCAAGAGCTGAAATTAACACAGTTCAGCTCCGAAGAACCCCTGCTTCCCATCTAAGAGATCGGATTGAATTATGTGAGGCCTCACATAACATGTGGTTAGTGACATGTGTTAAAATCAAGCAATCCTGTTGGTTGATTTAAAACATAGTTAAATCAAGCAAATCGATGTGTTAACCTATTTCAGGGTCTGTATATGAGTTACACCAAAAGTTTAGTAATGTTACATTATTTGAAGATAATGTAGTGTTATCCTGAAATAACAGGATGTCATGGTAACACCAATGCGGTCAAGTACAGCTGTTATTTTTTCTTTTAATTATGTTAGTGAAAATGGTTTTTTAACTCAGGAAAAAAACATCTGTTCATGTTTTAGGTAACATCATGTTATTTTTCCTGAATTAAAGGAGCTAGGCAAATCTAGAACGCAAATCTAGAACGCAAATCTAGAACTCATCAAACGAAGTGAGATATTGCACCCCAATCTGACGGTGATGATAGCGGCTTGATGAATCCTGCTCATTAGGGTAAATTCTATATTTTCCAAAGCGGCTGTATTTGCCATTTTTCAGCTGAAAATCACCTTTGAAGTCGATAAAATCCCTAAAATCCGTTTCGCGGTGTAAAATCAGCAACATAATTTTGACAATTTTTATCCACGCGAATGAATAAAAAAAACGCTATTGGATACAATCCATTGACAGATTTGTAGAATCCAATTGGATTAAAAATCCACCAACGGATTGCGGAATCCACGGAATGTATTGGCAATAATAATAAAAAATCCTCAAAACGCGAATCGCTCTTTTTTAGATTGATCCGTGGACCAAAGGAACCAGCCGATATGCTGCGGATCCAAATCCGCCCCCAAAAATGTGCCCATCTCTATTCTGGATTATATTTTTGAAGGATGTATAAACTATTTATGCTATAGAAACAGAAAGTCAATAAAGTTTGTTTCCCAATTATAAACTTTCCCACCAATTAATCTGAATACAGTGTATCTCAACATCAGTCATTTAAAAAACAAAATAAACCCAACCGCCCGAATTTCTTTTAAACCTTTCAGTACCAACATGTCAGGCTTTGTCTTCCTGCTACCTTGTACAAGTATAAACATTCCCCTCTTCTTTTCAGATCCCTGCAGAAGCTCTTAGGCTTAGATCCATAATGCTCTGTGTCACGTACAGTACGACACACCTGTGAGCACGTGACCTGCATATGGGACAAGGGTTAATACACAGCTACCTGGCGGGCCCATTTTCACCTTGCACAAGGGTCTCTCAAATGAGTAATATCTCACCTCACTCCGTCCTAATATACGACAGCACTTGGGAGCACGTGACTTAGATATGCAACCAGGATGAATACACATGGCTAATCTAGTCAACTCACCTTTCTGCTGCGTAAAGTACTTTCAATTAGTTAATATTTACCCTTTACTCGATTGCAATCATATTTATACACTGCCACCACCCTAGAAATATGCAGCCCAAATATGTAATTATATATATATATATATATATATATATATATATATATATATATATATATATATATATATATATATAATGGGGAAGGGCGGGGTTGCAGACCTGCCTAAGACATGCAGATGAGCATACAGTTGTATTTACATTTATATATATATATTTATAAATATATATATATATATATATATATATATATTATATATATATATATATATATCTGCCAGGCTCTTAGATCCTGGGTTATTAACGAAAAATTATGCATTTAGCACACAAAAATCTGTTGTAGCAAAATGTATCAGAAAATATAAATTACTCTCTACAAAACGTGGAACAGTTCATTCAGAGAATTACTTATTATAGATTGTTTGAATACATATAAAAATACAGTGCTTAGCTTACAGAAAGATTATTACAAGAACATACAATTACAATAAATTCAGAAAAGTTTCTTACAATAAAAGGATAAAACAAATAGAAATCCCTATACCGGATGTTACCATATGTCATAAGTCTTTCCCAGAGAGGTCACTAGAGTAGAAGATGAACATTCACAAGACTGATCCCAAAACACACCTCTTGTTGAATTCTCCCTCATAATTAAAAAGTAGGGCTTTATATGGTAGATTCCCTTAATTGAGAACACTATAAACCCACTCCTATCGTAAATCAGCTACCTGGCTAAGATTTTTACGACTTAGAAGAAAAAAATAACCTTTCTTGATATTTTAAGTCTGACTAAATATATAACACACTCATAACTTAATTTCCTGTAGTACTTAGACAGACACCATCTTCACGGTTGCATCTGTGCTCTCTATATATATGCCTGCACCTAAAATGTGACAGCCTCACATCTATTTTCGCAGGAGAAACAGTTATCTGTCTTTCACACCTCCTACTCATGAAGTGTGTTGTATGATTTGATTGGTCTAATTGCAACGGTAACAGATATCCATTTGTTACTCTTATGAATTGCTTCCAGGCTCATAATTTTTTATATGTAAAATAGCTCTCCAACTAAGTGGTAACCTGTTTGTGACCTTTCTTTGTGATGCACAGGGGATATTTCAAGAATGTTAATGGTTTTCTTTGTGGCGGACAGCCCAGGATCTGGCAATCGTCCACAGCCTTATAAGCTGCACATTTCACTTTTAGTGGGCCATCAGTGATAGCCCCCCCAATTACGCCCTCTGTAGATCAGCACAGACACAGGAAGGGTCTTGACCTGTCATAAAAATAATTCTTTGTATTTTTTAACACCATTTGTAACCAAGGTTAACCCCTGAAGTACCAGATTAATTAAAATACTTAATATCCCGCCATTGTTATTACACTCTATTAAGTGACTTAACTAATGTCATGTTAAACCTAAATTATATCTGCAGAGGACAATAAGGTAACGTTAAGTAATGTTTTCTCCAGTAAAGGGAATTGCGTCACTATAGTGGGTATTAATGATAATGACATGCACATAATACCATATTGGCCCGAATATAGTACGGCCTCACCCATAATACGACCCTAACGTTTTGAAGGTGTTCTACATGAAAAATAAAAGGTGTTAGGCTGGGCATATAATACGAGTACAGTTTTCGGAAGGACATTTTTAGGAAAAAAATATAGCACTATATGCGTGCCAATACGATATGTTACACTGATATCGCTTATCCGCAAAAGTTAACGCAGGAGTTTAATCGACTAGTCTAGAAACTAGAGTCCCAAGTTCTCTATTTTTCCACATACACACCTCTAAATAATACGTGGGTAGAAAGCTTTGCACAAAAAGGAGAATAGCTGAGATACTTGGAATATGACAATTCAATTAATTTAAATATACATTGAATGTCTATATTAGCATATGCCCCAGAACACTCACACTCTCACCCATATTCCAGGGTCTGGAAGGACGTCACATTTAGGTAAAACAGACTTAACACGAGTCATGTTGAAGCTAACACAAGGCAGTGCTACAGTAACTTACCATTGCATTAAGTGTATGCTAATGAGATCCCCAAAGGCTGTTGATTCACGTTACCCTCAGGAACATAATGCCTTTTACTGATTTTGATAACAGTATGTTATGAGCCCTGACTTAACTGATCTTTGGGGGTCTGGCCACCCTAAGTGAGTAATGGGAGCAATCAATGCCGGAATTGCACTGATAGATTTACTGTAAATATATCACCATTGCAGTAAAAATGTTCAACATATGCAGCTTATTTAGTAACTTTCTGACCTGCAAACTGCCTCTAAATAATAAGCAAAATAATACAAATTATACTGTAGCTTTAGTGGAAGGGGGGAGTTGACCATCTATGGTTCCTTGGCTCCTTAGATGCTTACCGGGAAAAGTGCCACTCGTACTTTCTTGTATTTAATTCCCTGGGCGAATAGGAAAATGCAACGGATCATCTTATGTGGCTTCCTTTTGACCTGCGTGACGCCGGAGATTTAAACCTCCATTTTGTTTCCCACGGCGTGGATTTTACCGGCACTTCTTTTAGTGGTGAGTATCTCTAGAACCAGGGGGTACTCAGAGAAAATAAATAGCGTTTTTCAGCTCTGGGGACACCGTGCTTCTCATCCATGGGTTGGGGGGGGGATTGGGGGGGGAAAGAATTTTTTTTTGAGTTGGGAGAACTGCATCTTTAAATCTTACTCAGAAACTTGCCATATTATGAACAAGAACTTAACGGACCATATTTTCTAAGTGGTGCTAAGCCATAAGTCACTTTACTGTCTCCCCACTGCAAATCAGAGAAAGGGAATCCCATTAAAAAATAGGGTTTGTTTTCATTTGGTGCAATTATTTTGTATAAGTTTTGCCCCAGTTTTTCAGTCAGGAAACTTAATAAATTAACCCCTTTATCATGCAATAAGACATCCTACTGTATGGCCCATTCAAGTGAATGAACTAGGTGGCTTATGGGGTTGTAAAGTGTCATATAACATGGTGGCGTTTTGTTAATATGGCTCATAATGGGTATTTTTCCTCATCTTCTGACACTTAAGATGGCAGTCTGTAAATATTTTTATTCTGTATTTAAATGCTGAAACATGCAGATCTCTTTTGGACAAAGATGAAGGTACAGATGAGGCAACAAGCTTTTTTTTAATACTTATTTAAAGGTAATGCCAACTTATGACTAAAGTTATCTGTAAACTGGTAGTGATATGTTTAATTGGCAAAGTCTTTGATGCATGAATAAAAATCTAAATATGTCTAAATCACTTCTGAAAGTTGTCTTGGAAATGTTTGTAACCATGGTAAATTGAGACTTCAGACTTTTTTTTCGTTCTCTTTAATTCACACTGCATGTTCATTTTACGGCACACAAAATTCTGACATACTGTGTATATTTATATATATATATATATATATATATATATATGAAAAAAGAAAAGAAACAGACGCACACCTAGTGCATTAAAGTATAACAAATAGTTTATAGAACAATAAAATCAGTCAAATGCCCACTCACAAAGGTACAAGGTTTAAAAGCAGGTCTGAGATAGGCTCTCATATGCCAGTACTGCCGTCCGATATCAGCAATGGTGTCCTCTCCTGTCTGCTCTCCGCATGGTCCGAGCAACCGGAAGTGACGTCCCTCCGGTCGGGTGCCCCGCACAGGAAATCCCTCCGGGAACCAGCACCTTCAGTTCCTTGCTTCTGGTCAGTGAGCCACCGGGGGAAAAGGATCCAGCGTTCTTCTCAGCCTCACACATCCTGCAACGTCTCTCAACCAGCAATGGTAAAGTTCGTGGGAAAGAGACAACCTCAGTCTTAGCCACGCCCCTGTATGCGTGTGGTAGGTTCTTTCTGTCTGTATTGTAGCAGGTGTTCTCGTGGGGCTTTTAGTGCAGATGTAATAGTTTTGGCAATGGTCTTTGGTTTGTATCCCTTCTGTCTGAACGATTCGGTCAGGGTTGTGAGATTCCTGTTTCTGTCTTCAGTGTCAGAGCATATGCGGTGGTATCTTATAGCCTGGCTGTGTATGATACCTTGTTTTGTATGAGTGGGATGGAAGCTGGAGTTGTGGAGGTAACTGCATCTGTCAGTTGGTTTCTTGTATACAGATGTGTGTAGTTTGCCATCTTTCAGTGTTATTGTAGTATATAGAAAGTTTATTAGGTTTGCCGAATAATCCATTTTGAGTTTAATTGATGGATGGAATGAGTTCAGGGACTCGTGGAATTGTTTTAGGTTTTCTTCACCCTCTGTCCATATTATAAACAGGTTATCAATGTATCTGTAGTATTTGTAGGGTTTGTGGAGGCATTTACTTAGGAATCTTTGTTCAAGATTTGCCATGAAAAGATTGGCATATTGCGGTGCCGTCTTGGTACCCATTGCAGTCCCCATTAGTTGTAGGTACATTTCCTTGTTGAAGCTGAAGTAGTTGTGTGTGAGGATGTATTCTATCAGTTTGATAATTACATCAGCGCTGTATTTCTGATCCAGGGGAGATGTTGTAAGGAAATGCAGGCATGCCTCAATACTATCCTTGTGGGGGATGTTGCTGTAAAGGGATTCTACATCCATGGTAACTAGCAGTGTGTTGGATGGTAGTTGGTTGATGTTGTTAAGATTTTTGAGAAAATCTGTGGTATCTTGTATGAAGCTGTTGGTGCTTCTGACTAAAGGTTTGAGGATATTCTCCACTAAGCCTGATATTTGTTCCGTGAGTGTATCCATACCTGTTATAATAGGTCTGCCGGGGTTTCCTGGCTTGTGAATTTTGGGAAGCATGTAGAAGATCCCAACTCCTGGGTTGTCAGGTATTAGTTGCTTCAATTGTGGTTGCAGGTGGTTAGGGAATGCTTGAATGAGATTCATGAGTTGCTTTGTATATTCCTTGGTTGGATCATGCGTAAGTTTCTTGTAGTAGGTGTTGTCTGTGAGTTGTCTATTGCCTTCTTCTATGTATTTATTTGTGTTCATGGTGATGTTGTGGTTGTTTCGCAGTTCCTTGATAAGACTCTTTGACACCAAAACCAAAGGACTTAATGCGGACATGGGTTTTCTCACACCCTATCAAAATTGTTTGTAATTATCCTGCTTGCCTCAATTCTTATCCACACTTTCTCTCCCCCCCAGCATCCCTTCCCCTCCCCACCTTTCTTTGACACTGTCCCCCGGCTTCAAACACTTTTAACACCCTACCTTATCTACATTAAATATCTGTTGTTTCCTCTCTCCACAATGTTTTAGCCATTGAATCCTTTGTATATCAGTATTGCTCGACCTGAAGAAGAGAGGATAACTCTCGAAAGCTTGTCCTATGACATACATTGTTAGTCCAATAAAAAAGGTATCACCTAATACTGAAGAACTCATTTATTCTGCACTATCGCAACTGGACTAACATGGCTATTTTCTGCTTTATATATATATTTTAGTCCATATGTCACAATAGTGTGTTCATCCCATTTTTTCATTTTTTTCATTTTTTCATTTTTATTTTTATGCATATTTTTTATTTTTTGGGCAATTCTTATAATACAATTGTATTTATATTTGTTTCATACCACTAGCATATTGGCATGTTTTACTTTTAATAGGCATCTGTGCTGGGTGAAAGTGGGTGGGGGAGTGAGGGATGTGGGTGGACTGGGCGCTTCCCAAGTGATATTAGATTGGTGTAATTAGTGACACACCTAAAGTACACAAAAATAAACTTAACACCACACAGTGATAATCAAAAATAATAGTGTACAAGTGCAGCTCAACTTCCTCTGGTGGGACAGTTCCAAGTCCCAGGATGTGGAATGCTCTTTTCTTGGGGTTGAGGAGGAGCGCAGGATAAGCTCTTGATATGTAAAAAATAAAAGTATATATAGTGCAGATGGTAGATCACTGCTATAGAAATAATCAGTATAGGAAATGAACTCACAAAAATCGTAGAATGTTACTGCATGTCAGAGATCCATCTCTCTCTGACTGGAGCCCTTTGTGTATCTGGGGTCAGGATGCCTCTCAGTGGATGAGATGCTATGAGATGTCCCAGAAAGAAATTCAAAACTTCAGCACCGAGGTCTGTGAATTAAAGGATGCTGAGGAAAAGATTCTAATTTGTTTAGAGACTATAAAACGAGCAAATACAAGTCTGAGACAAAAAAATTCAGACTTGACTGACCAGGTCAGCTTCGTCAAGCAGAAAAAGTGAAAAAGCAATTGACCCAGGAAAAGTTAGAAGTGCAGGAAGCACTACAGAATGCAGAGATAGCACTGCAAGCAGAACGTGTCTTCCTGGAGCAGTGCACACGAGCAGCACATCTACTGCAGAGCCAGGTGCAAGGTCTGTGCACGAGTCTGCAGGAGGTTGCAGGAGGCTGAATTAGCAGCTGCACTGAGTGGAAAAAGAAATGCAGAAGGACAGCTTCAAGACATGAGGAAGGACCTGGAGTCTAAGCGTGCTGGCTGCAAGATGGCAGGGAAACAAAAGTGTGACCTGGGTGAGGAGCTTGAGGCTCTGAAGACTGAGCGGGATGCTACGTTGGACTCTACTGCTGCACAGCAGGAGGTTTCTCAGATGAAGTTGGAGAAAGTCCATGGAAAAGATGTAGAGTTCAAAAGGAGTGAGGCTCAACGGAACAGTAATGCATAGGTGTCTCCACCACAGGAAAAGGTATTGGCCTGGCCGAAGCATCTGTATCCCACAGAAACTAATGCCCATGAAAACAAGGGTAAAGTGAGAGCTGGGGACACCGCTCATCAGCAAAACGAGATGGCAAAGTTTGAACCGCCTGAGCAAGTTGTGCGCACCTGTTAGCGTGACTACAATGCCGTTGTACTACCACAGTCTACTTTCCACAAGGCACGAAATGGAAGGACCAAGTTGCGATGGAGTAGCACAGTAAGAATCCAGACGTACTGCAGTGCCCATGGGGTTCAAAGTGGATTCCTTGCCATGAGGGCAGCAGCTGCAAAGATACAATCTTGGATGAGAATGGGACAGAAGTGTGTCCGTGATCGTAAGACGAGAAAGACCTCACAGATTGTCCAGCGACACTCCCACCGGAGTAATTTAAGAAATCAAGAGAGAGGCCCAAGCCTACGAGTCTGATGACTGTTATAGAGAGGCGCCAGGGGTTGCACTTGGGGTTAATAAGAATCCCGCCGAAGTTGAAGTACAGAAGATAAATGGTGTGGAAGCGAATACAGAACTTGCGGTGAATGACCAATCTCTAGTCTCAAACGCTGAAGGTACGCTGATGGAGAAAGGTCCAAAAGCCATCACCGCTAAAGCGGAGTTACTGTCTTCACAAGAGAAGGCCAAATACTCACTGGTGAGTGAACGCAAGGAGCTGACAAACGAGGTCAAGGCTCTTCTGCAGGGTAAGGGAGATTCTGAGCACAAGAGGAAAAAGACAGAGATGCATCTTCAGGATAGCAGATCAAGGTCACAGAGCAGGATAGAGTCTGGGCTGAGCTGGCAGAAAAAGCCAACAGACTTCAGGATGCTCAGGAACTTTTCCAAAAAGTAACACGCCAAAAGCTGAGCTTCAATGCTAAAATCAAACGAGTGAAAGACAAGAAGGTAGCGAAGTACCAGTCTGCAGGCCCAGAAGGCCTAGTACTTGCCCCGAAGGGAAAACTCTTCAATTGGAAGGCAAGGAAAAAGAAGAGAATGATGCCAGACGTCTCTGAGAAAGAGGCTGGTGCACGGGAATAGTGCGCGAGCCGCATCACAGGACAATATTATGCTGGGGAGGGGATTATATGATACCATCACTGTCGTCTAGGTGCTGGAATAGGGCAGCAATGGACTTTCCATCGTACAGAGAGTTAATCTCCCAAGAGAAGCCAGCAGCAGCTGCAAACTAATTGAGCAGGCTGAACTCCTGATTGCGAACTCAGGGAAGGGCTGGGGAGGGGGAAGGGAAGGAATATACCCTCGCAACTGCTGGAAGATAAATCTGTGGTGCTACAATCAGGGGTGGATAATGAACAAATACTTGTAGAGAAAAGGAACCCCAACGGAGAGCACTCAACAGTGCACAAAAACAGTGAAGGAGGTAGTGTAGGATGCAATGTGTATATTGAGTAAATTAAAATATCATTTATTGGAGTCTTATCTCAATTAAAATAAAGCGGACACTAAGTACCAGGGTGATATGTGCTAGTAGGCCAAAAAAGCGCAGCGAAAATAAAAGGCACCAGACTCGTGTGTTAAGTGTTGGCTCTACCCTTGATCATATATGCAGGGTAAAGTCAGGTGTTATGAACAGCCACAGGTATCTGCGTAATAAGTGTATAGATAACAGATAGAACCCCTATCTACTTAGTTACATGAACCAAGTTAGTATATACCACAGTGGGTTAATGTAGGGATGAGCAGATCACTGCTTAAGTCCCTGAGTGGTGCTTCTTGTGTCAAGACGCCATAGTGGTATAATATCACACACACTCGCTATAGACTCCCCCCACGTCAGTCTCCTGGGGGGGGGGGGGGGATAGTATATAATAATGGCAGAAAAAGGATTGCTGCAGACCTGTGAATAGAAAAAATGTAGATCACAAGTAGTGTCTACTAACACTTGAAAAAATAAAAAACAACACGAGGTACTGGTAGCATAAAAATGGCAGTAACCGCGACCAAATTGTATCAAACATACACACTTCTGCTGATGCCTGGTGTGTCACAGGTCTCCGCGGTTTCTGCCTATTCAAGTCAATATCGAGCTAATGCTCACATGTAACTCTCTGTAAGAGAATGTTACTCTGGGTCAGGACACGCTCCGATCACGAGCGTTGGTCCCGCCCCCTTGAAGTAATGACGTCACTGCCATGCTGATTGATTGCTCATGGAGTTTTGAATGAAGGAAGTGTTTTAAGGCAGACACATAGCTGCAAAGCTGAGATAGACACTGCTGTTCCCAGAGAGGGGGGCAGAGACGAGTTCTCCCCAGCTGTGGAAGCTGGCACAGCCCCTAGGCCCACTGGATGGTGGTCGCGGAGCCTGCTGGGACTGCCTGGGTTGTTAATCCCAGGAAGAAGGAAGGATGAGAAACCATGCTGATGCGGGGATGTCCTATCATTAACGTTGGACTTACAACTATCATTAACGTTGGACTTACAAATGAGAGATTCTCTGAGCTCTCGTGGGGCTGAGCTCCCCTAGGAAGGAAGGACGCGAGACTGTGCTGAAGTGGGGATGTCTGCTCCAAACCCTGGAATAACAGATAAGAGAATACTATATCGCTGTGTGCAGAGACTGTATATGTGTAGCTACAATAGTACCTGTTTGGGGGTGGTAACCGGCTTAGCTGTCCATCCAGCTAGTAAAGGTTGAAGCTGCATGAGTAGTTAGTCTCCTATGAGAAGTAGGAGTTTATTTTATGATTTTGATTTGACTTAAAGGGATGGTGGGTCTGTTAGTGTATTATTTGTCCTTGTAAATAAACCCCATATAGAGAAATACTATGTTTCCTGCCTTAAATCGGGAACATAAGATCCTACGCTGTGACAGAGACATCACCAGATATATATATATATCATTACAAAATCATTACAAAAACATACAATTACAGTAAATGCAGTTTCTTAAAATAACAGGATAAAACAGAAATCCCTATACAGTATGTTACCATGTCATAAGTTTTCCCCAGGGATGTCACTGGGGTAGATATATGAAAATTCACTTGTTTAGTCTCAAACACACCTCTGTTGAATTCTGATTTCATAACTCCAGGGCAAGCCCTATATACCATTATTTTCCCATTGAGAACCACATAAGTTCACCCCTGTCGTAAAATAATCTGCTAGGTTGACGGTTTATGATAGAGAGAAAAAATACTTCAAAATGCATTTCAATCTTTGTCTCAATATATAAACTCACTCATACTGTAACTTCCTTTCTCTAATACTTAGACACACTTGAGTCATATCAATAGATTCAGGCAATTATGAGGGACGTAACAAGACCAATTATGACCGTCGTGCTCCTAAATTTGAGTGACAAATGGATATCTGTCCTTGGCACCTCTTACCCATGTAGTGTGTGGTACGGTTTGATTTGTCTTTTTGCCACAATTACAAATATGTACCTGTTATTATGCAGAGTAGATGACGTAACATGATATTCTAATTTTTAATAAAGTACCCAGATAAGTCGTGATCTGTGTCGCCTCTCTTTGGGGTGCACAAGTAATCATTCAAGAATGTTTAATTTTCTTTGAGGCTGACAGAGTAATATTTGGCTATTGTTTATTGCCTTCTAAACAACACGTCACTTTTAGTGGGCAATCAGTGCTAGGCCCCCCAATTAAGTAATCTTTGTAGGTCTGCACAGACCCAGGAAGAGTCTTGACCTATCATAAACCCAATATATTTTATTTTTTAAATCAAACTGTAGCTACATTAACCCCTGAAGCACCAGATTGATTAAAATGCATAATATTTAATGATAATATCATAACATCTCCATTTATCAGTGCTATGGAGATGTTAGCATGAGTGCTCAATGCCATGGACCGTGGTGGACAATTAAGGGAGCACAGTATGGCCGCTTTTTTCATTTCTGTTAATATAATTGCTTAACATTTGTGACTGGTCTACTGCCTGGCAGGTAAATGGAAGAGATGTCTTGCAAGTAAGGGGAGCGCACTATGGAGAGCGCACCACGGATTAAATGCAATACTGATCTGTAGATACCACAAATTAGAAACCAGGATGATTAGCCAATAGATGATGATGCATAATTAGAATAGAGGTATATATATATATATATATATATATATAGTGGTTGACAAATCACCAAAAAAATCTACTCGCCACACAAAAAAATCTACTCGCCACCTAGTACCAAACGTGTGCAGCTTGGGCCAATATTTACTCGCCCGGGGGTTAAATCCACTCGCCCGGGGCGAGCAAATGTGTAGGTTTGTCGAACACTGTATACATATATATGAGCATCTGAAAGGACACATCATTATTCCTGAAGAAGCCCCAGCGAAACGCATTGAGTTCGTATTTTGCGATTTGGGAACTGGAGTGAGCAGTGCCGAAAGCCAAGCCAACCCAGCTGTCTCAGTCCCCTGATGAGCCATCACCGGAAGTAACGTGGAACTGTGGAGAGTGCCAGAGAAGATTGCAACTGGTGAGAGAAACGCCACAAACCAGGCATCCCATTCACACTATACCATTCCACATTTTTATGTGCTAAATGTGAGTTCACATTTTATATGTTTTTTTTATAAAGTATATACATTTTGTAGACAAACTACACTATTTCTAGCCTTTCTTTATTTGAGATCTGTTGGAGGATTTTGGCAGTAGGAGTTAACTAAGGAGAGATCACATCGGAGAGATATCCGATTCTATCAGAGTGAGAAAGTGTTTCTGATATGCTGTACACCTGTGGGGAATATGTGAGTGAGACAGACACAATCTGATACATTTTTTAGTCTAAGTTGTAAACTAGTTACACCAGCGGTGCGCAAACTGTGGGGCGCGCCCCCTTGGGGGGGCACAAGATTATGTAGGGGGGGCGCGGGCTGCTTGCAGGGAAACCTGGGGGCAGGTAGATCTGTGCACGGGCGGCCAGAAGCTCAGTGCTGCTGCTTCTATGTGTCTGTGTCTTGCAGAGGGGGCGGGGCTTCTCTCTGCACACAGACAGCCCCTCCTTCTCTTCCTTTCTGTTTCCCGCACCAGTTTTCAGCAGCATGGGGGGTTGGGGGATCGGAGCATGTCGCCCCTCGAGGAGAAAGTGTGTGTGTATTGAGTTTGTGTGTGTGTGTATTGAGTTTGTGTGTGTGTGGATTGGGTTTGTGTGTGTGTGTGAGGGGATTGAGTTTATGTGTGTGTGGGGGGGTTGTGTGTGTTTGGGGGGGGGATTGTGTGTGTGGGGGGGGATTTAGTGTGTGTGTGTGTGGTGGGGATTTAGTGTGTGTGGGGGGGGTGTGTGTGTGTGTGGGGGGGGATTGAGTGTGTGTGTGTGGGGGGGGATTGTGTGGGCAGTGGATATTCACAGTTGAGTGCAAATAGCCGCAAGGCTATTCACAGTTGAGTGCAAATAGCTGCACGGCTATTCGCACTCAGTAGGAAATAAAATGGAAAAAAATAAACATCCCTGCCAGGAATCGAACCCTGGTCCACTCTGTTAATGGCCTGGAGCATAACCACTGAGCTATAAGACTTTCTGATGCTTTCATAGTGAATAAAGGCATAGAAACATACTGATATCCACACTGTTCATAACAACTCGGCTATTCGCACTCAGTTAAGTTGAGTGCAAATAGCCGCATGGCTATTCGCACTCAGTAGGAAATAAAATGGAAAAAAAAGACAGAACACTCTCCTATTGACATTCTATACCCCCTGCATCTGTAATCAGCGCGGCTTTAGGCTGAGTCCCCAGTCAGCACTGTGACACGCGCCCGGCGGGGGGGGCGGCGCATGCACAGCGCTAGTCCGCGATCTGCGGTCTGAGGGGAGAGAGAAAGTTTGTGACGGGAGGGGGTGTGGCGGTAGGTTTGCGGGGCGTGGCCATGACATCCCGCGGCTGGTTCGCCCTCATTGGCTGAACCTCTGCGCCACGCCTCCGTCACAAATGCCAATCTCAAACTCCCCTGCCTGCCTAAAAACCTGTCGCGCACCGCTGGGGAAAGGTGCGTGACAAGGTAGGGACTGGGACCGGAGGAACTGGGTGGGCGGGGCTTGATCGCACAGGCGTGCGCTGTAATAGTTAGGGGGGACCGCAGCCTTACGAGCCGCTTCCGCATGCGTGCGGAGGCGTGTGGAAATGCAGGCGACAGGCAAGTTTAAATATACGCGCTGAGGGGAGCGGAGGAGCGGTCACGTGACAGCAAACATCCAATGGGGATGAGGGACTAGCCCCGCCTCCCACCCCACCTCCGCCACACCTTTGCCCCGCCCTCAAAGTGCGCTCACTGCCTCACCTGTCAGGCCACAAAAAAGCACCAGCTTCTTCAGGCGAGGCAGAGAAGGAGCGCGGCCCGAGGCACCATGCCCGAGTCCTTAGGCCTCAGGCATGGTCATCGCTTAGGCGCTGACCCGTGCTGAGGCGCGCTGCTGCTCGGCACTGAGCCCCTGCAGCCGCAATGAGAGCGGCTTTAGCAGGGGCTCGCGCACGCTTCCGCATGCCTGCGGAAGCGTGTCTTAAGAAATCTTTAGTTTCTTAGCTTGCCGGAGCGCAGGGCCGGTCACGTGAGCGGTTCGCCCAATGAGGGCGAGCCAGCTCCGTGACGTCACTGGCCCGCCCCCAGACACGCCCACGGATGGCGCGCACTCTAAGGCCAGGGAAAGCACCGCTTTCCCTCAGCCTCAGCGTGCCTCCGCACGGCTTCAGTCTCTATGGACTAAGCCTTAGGCTGCGGCCTGAGAGGGATCGTGGCGTGCTGGCACAAGAGCGCTGTGCCCTGCTCGGCCGTGCAATTTGTGGCTAGGTGCACGCTCATCTGGGGGCGCGGCCACAACGGCACTGAGCTGGTTCGGCCTCATTAGGTGAACCGCTTACGTGACGCGCTTGGAGGCGGCAAATTCAATTTTGCTTGCTCTGCAAGCGTCTCAAGCCCCGATGCTCACCCTGGCCAGACACATAAGGCCTCGGCCAGGGTTCCTGCTGGCGTGCGGAGGCGCGCTGAGGCTCAGGAAAGCGGGTGCTTTCCATGGCCTTAGACATGAATGAGGGCGAACCAGCTCCGTGACGTCACTTGCTCGCCCGTCGACACGCCCCCGACGCACCCCCGGACGGAGCGCTGAAGCCGTGCGGAGGCGGGGCTAGTCCCTCATCCCCATTGGATGTTTGCTGTCACGTGACCGCTCCTCCGCTCCCCTCAGCGCGTATATTTAAACTTGCCTGTCGCCTGCATTTCCACACGCCTCCGCACGCATGCGGAAGCGGCTCCTAAGGCTGCGGTTCCACTAACTATTACAGCGCACGCCTGTGCGATCAAGCCCCGCTCACCCAGTTCCTCCGGTCCCAGTCCCTACCTTGTCGCGCACATTTCCCCAGCGGTGCGCGACAGGTTTTCAGGCAGGCAGGGGAGTTTGAGATTGGCATTTGTGACGGAGGCGTGGCCACGTCCCCGCCGGAGGTTCAGCCAATGAGGGCAAACCAGCCGCGGGACGTCATGGCCACGCCCCCGCAAACCTACCGCCACACCCCCTCCCGTCACAAACTTTCTCTCTCCCCTCAGACCGCAGATCGCGGACTAGCGCTGTGCATGCGCCGGCCCCCCGCCGGGCGCATGTCACAGTGCTGACTGGGGACTTAGCCTAAAGCCGCGCTGATTACAGATACAGGGGGATATAGAATGTCAATAGGGGAGTGTTCTGTCTTTTTTTCCCATTTTATTTCCTACTGAGTGCGAATAGCCGTGCGGCTATTTGCACTCAACTTAACTGAGTGCGAATAGCCGAGCTGTTATGAACAGTGTAATATCAGTAGGTTTCTATGCCTTTATTCACCAACAAGCATCAGAAAGTCTTATAGCTCAGTGGTTATGCTCCAGTCCATTAACAGAGTGGACCAGGGTTCGATTCCTGGCAGGGATGTTTATTTTTTTCCATTTTATTTCCTACTGAGTGCGAATAGCCGTGCGGCTATTTGCACTCAACTGTGAATATCCACTGCCGGATTGTGTGTGTGTGGGGGATTGAGTGTGTGTGTGGGGGGGATTGTGTGTGTGTGGGGATTGAGTGTGTTTGTGGTGATTTGAGTGTGTGTGGGGATTTAGTTTGTGTGTGTGTGGGGGGGGGGGGGTTGTGTGTGTGTGTGTGGGGATTGAGTTTGTGTGTGTGTGGGGGGGTTGTGTGTGTGGGGGGATTGTGTGTGTGTGGGGGGAGGATTGAGTGTGTGTGGGGATTGAGTGTGTGTGTGGATTGAGTGTGTGTGTGTGGTTGGGGATTGAGTGTGTGTGTGTGGGGGGATTGAGTGTGTGTGTGTCTGGGGGGGAATTGAGTGTTTGTTTGTGTGGGGATTGTGTGTGTGTGTGTGTGGGGGGGGGATTGTGTGTGAGTGTGTGGGGATTTTGTGTGTGTGTGTGTGTGGGGGGGGGGGGATTGAGTGTGTGTGTGGGGGGGGATTGAGTGTGTGTGTGTGGGGGGATTGAGTGTGTGTGTGTCTGGGGGGGGATTGAGTGTTTGTTTGTGTGGGAATTGTGTGTGTGTGTGGGTGTGGGGATTGTGTGTGAGTGTGTGGGGATTTTGTGTGTGTGTGTGTGTGGGGGGGGGGATTGAGTGTGTGTGTGGGGGGGGATTGAGTGTGTGTGTGGGGGGGGGATTGATTGAGTGTATGTGGTGAGTGTGTGTGTGTGTGTGGTTAATAATTGAGTGTATGTGGTGAGTGTGTGTATGTGGTGATTGATTGACTGATTGAGAGTGTGTTGTAATTCAGTGGTGCGCAAACTGGGGGGGCAATGAGGCGCAAGATTATTTAGAGGGGCGCAGGCAGCATGCGACAAACTGGGTGCGCGGGCCGGCAGACGCTGTGCGCGAGGGGCGGCCAAGAAAATGTGCACGGGCGGGCAGCCGAAGATGTGTGCGGGTGGCTGAGCAGGATAGTGCAGGTGGCGGAAACGTGATGGTGTGTGAGCGCACGCGCAGGGGCTTAGGAGGTATGGGGAGGAGCACGCCCGAGCACGGTGAAGTCAAACGCCCCTCCTTCAGTGTCTGCCCTGCAATAGCGCTGTGTTCCTGCTCTCCTCCGCTGGCAACCTGCTTCGCTGCGATCCTCTGCAAGTGAAAGGGTAGGCTGCCACTATATCAATCATACTATGAATGTGCAGAAATAATGTAAAAAAACTGTGAAAACACAACATTGAAAACGTGAAAAAATAAATAATACTGTAGGTAGGAGTTTGGATGACAATGGGGATAGCAAGACAAAAAGCAGGGAGGGGAAGGGAAGGGAGGTAGCAAAGAGGTGGATGAATGCCCCCCCCAAAGGATTGCCTTTGTGCACGTACGCTCTCCCAAGCTTGGCGCTTGGGGAGACAAACAAAATTGACTTTGATGTGCGCTCAGCAGCAGTCAATACACACACAGACAAACACACACAAATAGCCCCGATCCACGCTTGCAAAATTACGCAGGACACCCCGTGCTCATGCTTGGAGAGTTGGTGATGTCACCGCTCTCAGCGGCAGCGTGGACGCAGCCTAATTTTGCAAGCGCGAGCTGTTGAAATATGTAAGTATTTAAACATATTTGGATTTATATTGTATACCGTTTAATAAAGGTTTTTTTTTTCATGTGATTTTGATTACATCAGGCAGGGGGGGCCCGAGAAATTTTATGGATGAAAAGGGGGGCTCGGCATAAAAAGTTTGCTCACCCCTGAGTTACACTATGATATTTTTCTATCCATTTATATACCATCATTGTGCAACTCTCCGATCCCCTTACTTGGAAGACATTGCTACTATCATAGGAGTTGTAGAACGTTCTTTAATGGGTTTTTGAGCTGCCTTACTATTACGTTATATATTGCACTATTGTAGGTGTTGGGAATTTATCCACTTATAGATTTATCTGTATTTATATTGGTTTTCACCTATTTGTTAAAGTATTTGTTCACTTCACAATATCACATATATTCTCTGTAAGTATTTGTGCACACTTATTTTCGCACTGTATAGATTACAACGTTAGGAGCGCCCAGTTACACCCCTTCTAATTTTCTGGCAAATGGAAGGCTTGATTCTTCTGAATTCATAAGTTATCTACTCAGACTTATTTAAAGCGTTTTAAGACATACAATATCTGCGTACATGTCTTTGGGGCTGATTCTTTATACTCCAAAGTAGCTGATTGTATTGGGATTAGCTGAAAACTGCCATTGAAATGAACAACATGTTTTGTTTTTTTTGTTTTTTTAAATCCCCCATTGCGAAATATGTAAAATCAGCCCCTTTGAGTCAGATGTCAGGACATATGTGATGAATATTACCACTTATATTGAATCTTATGGATTATTGGTGACTTTCTTACTTCAGAGATGTCAACCACCATGGACTGAAATCAGCAAGATTTGGTGGTTAAGGGCCCCAAAATGGAATTTTAATGGAATAGTACTGAATTTAACAGTGAGACTTCATTGAAGTCTACAAGCCTGCTTATGCTAAAATACATTGATACTGACGTCAAAATCAGGTAGACTGACAGAAAATCAGTAAGAGTTGACATATCTGTTATTAACATTGTGATGTGCTATAGTTCTGGTTAATGGCATGGGCTACATATGTAATTGTGTCCAAACTGGACTGCTAACCGTAATCTGATCTTGGATTCTCTCCCACTTGACTGGATAGCTACAGTATTTCCAGCAAAAGCCAAAGCTGCCTTGACAAAGAACATGTTTATTACGTCCTCCTTATACTGTACTTCTTGCCTTTGAAAAAAACAGCTGGTTATTGTTTTTTTTTTATTTAGATCAGCAGATGCAGAGTACTGTAATCCCCCAAATGATCCTGAGTGTCAAAGTTTCTATTTACTTCAAATATCAATAAAAGAACAATTTGGCTTCACATAAGATGAGCTGTATAACTGCTTTTTGTGCTAATTCTCTGCCTTTGATGAGGGTGTTTTCATGTAACATGCGCCTGCTATTTTTCCTGCACTGTAATATTTTTCAATGCATTATGTTCCCTTTGTTTAGGAGTTAAATAATAAGGGGTTATGATGACAATGTAAATCTTTAGTATCCCTCCATCAAACTTGGATAGGAGCCACATTTGTAATCAAGAACAGCAGATGGTAATCCAGCTTCACATTACATCCATACCCCTCACTGGACTTCTCTCTCTCAGCTGTCAATTTGTTAGGCTCCACTGTTCAACCTAATGCATACTTTCTCCTTTTATGGCATTTGCATTGGTTACATAGGTAACTGTCCCTATCACTAAATCTACAAGTAAGAAAATGTCTCAATATCGTCATGTCTGTTGAGTATGAGTCATTTTTAATAAGGGGGTTACTCATTAAAGTGGGATAGTGCCGATTGGGGATTATGGCACAGAAACTCCTATTTAAAGTCAATAGGAGTTGTTACAATCTTACTTTAATTAATTACTCCCTAAGGGGGTAATTAAATATTCTGCGAAGCAGACGATCGTGCCACAATCTCCCGAATACCACCGTTGACTTGAATAAGAGTTTTCGACTGATCGTTTTTAGATCTGTCATTTCGGATTTCATTGCAGTATCCCCTAAGGCTCTGGTAAGCTTTTGGTACCAACACTCCAATGCTATTTTTTAAATATATGATGATAAATCTTAAAGCAGTCCTGTTAACCATTTTTGGGCAGTCTCCTGGTTGCAGGACTAGGGCAAAAACATGGCATCATACTAAATCTGGAACTTCATTTTGCTCCAGAGACCCTTTACATCCCAAGGGGCCTTCAATAAATACTGTTTTATTAGCCCACCAGTCAGATTAAAATATCCCACCAGGGGCGGTGCAACCACTAGGCGACTTAGGCAGTGGCCTAAGGCAGCACATTTAAAGGGGTGCCAGGAATGGAGGAGGAAGATGGACGACAAGTTGTGGGCACAGAGCAAGGTGATGGTAAGGGAGTGAGAAGAGGAGGATTGGTGAGAGAAGGGGGAGTGAGAAGAAGGGGATGAGAGAGGAGGAGGGGTGGGTGAGAGAAGGAGGTGAGAAAAGAAAGCAGGGGGAGGGGGTTCGGGTTTGAAAAAGAGGGACTCCTGTGTAACGGTTAAAAAGAAAATTGTAAGTGGGGAGTTTTGGAAGTTTCTTTTAAAATTATGTTAAACTTCATAACATTGCTAAAAATATATTAAGTGATAATGATAGCATCAGGAATCACGACTGTTCTTATGCTCCTCTGATTGAGGGATCTCTTCGCCTATTGTAACATTATATCATAATTACATATTCGGTTTCTATATAAGTAAAACATAATAGTATGCGGAAAGAGACGTGAATAAGGAGAATATACATTTTCCACATTGAGAGTACATTTGTAAGTGCGGTAATATAACATGTCACCTTTCCATAAATATCCAATTCATGCAAAGCAAAAATGTTTCCTTACTTATCCTCTTTCTACAACCTTCCTGGTTCACACTGTTGGCTATAAACGAGGTATGAGTTTTGATTTACAGAGAACTATAGAGAGAACAAAACATAATGAAGTGTTTTTACAATTCCCTTACACATTTCTAAATCTACTAATTTTAAAACATTATTTTCTGTATCTTACGGTTTTGTCCGGATGGTCAGTAGGCATTATATACAAGGCTGTCGAGGTATAATACGGATCTGGTTTTATTTTTCATATACTGCTGCTGAAAATATGCTGTATTTGACAGCTGCAGCGGCCATTATTCAAACAATTCATGCGTTGTGTACATCGGAATACCGATATCATGACGCGGGATGTATTCCAACCTTACCGCCTTAAGACGCGAATGCGGCGAGTGCAGAAAATGGCATTTTAGTGTTCTGGTTTTTAAACACCTTAAATTGACACAGTAGCACAGTAGCACAGTACTGTCACATTGCAATTCATTCATTTCATTTCACTCAAAGAAACAGAATCCATGAAATTCAACAAAGCAATCACGATAAGCGCGGGTGCCTGGGGCGATTGGCCGCGTTCATGCTGCGTGGAGTAAAGCAGAGCACACGAAATCGGCGCAGTGATTTGTTTGAATAACGGCCGCTGTATATAGTAGAACATTATAATTACAGCAACCCTCCAAGGTCATACAGCGTTAGGATTGGGTCTCGAACTGACATTTCATGTGTAATAAAAGACACAGAGTAGCACGTTCACAATGTAAAATGAAAATAATATAGTATTTATTCTGTCTTGTGACTTATAGACTTTTACCTACAATAATCATGGTGTAAATGTGTTTACACCTCCAATGCAATAACATGACTTAACTTGAGATATTATAACCATCCTCTATTTCATGTTCACCAATTGATTGATGTAGTGTAGTGTAACATAAATGAAGTAAACTTGGCATAACCAGTTATATATGATTTATTGATCCATATGTTGGTGCAGTGATGCACTGTAATTTGAGAGAATATGCAAAGTATATTCAAATGATTGAAATTAGCATTTTTTCAAGGTTTCTCAGGCGTGTTCACATTCTCCCTCTGTCCCCTCCCTCCCTGCCTCTCTCCGTCTCTCCGTCTCTCTCCTCTCTCTCCTCTCTCTCCCCTCTCTGATTTCTGTAGTGGGACCAGTGACTTCTTCTTGTGAGAGAGAGACTGGAACAGGTCCAGAAATCTGTTCTCCCTATACACATATGTGGGTACAAATGTCATATATATATATATATATATATATATATATATATATATATATATATAAGTAAAGATATATGGAAGAAGCCAGGCACTACGGATTTATATAAAGTGGATTAATTGCCAGTAGATCTACTGGCAATAAATCCACTGTATATAAATCTGTTATACCTTGCTTCTTCCATTTATCTGTGCTGATTTGGAATACCATACAGAGATCCCTGGACCAGGAGCACCGGTAGTTGTATCATTTTGTTTATTTTTATAGGTGTGCAGCAATTCTCATATATATAAGTAACCCATGTAGCGTTTAAATACAGCATGTATAAGCAAATAACACACAATTCCGGATTTATATACTGTATTCCAATAGTACTGTTCATGAATAAAACTCCTATAAGAGAGAACAAACACCCTAACGATTACACCTTGCGGGGTAGTCCGTGTGGTCACAATGAAGGGACAAGCACGAATACACTCGTGGCTAAAGGGTAGCAATCAGCTGTCTCCTGGAGTAAGAGAAATCAGTCCACAAATGGATAAAGTATGTGATCTGTGATGGAGTAGGTTACTCATGACCTCCTTGATCATAGCTGCTCCGGAATCCACGTGCACTCGTGGTTTCGACATGATGAAGATACCGGAAGATATTCTTTGACAAAGTGCAAGTATGCGTGAAACGCGTTAGTTTCTACCTGCTGTTTTTTTTAACTGTTGCTATATGATCGATTTAGTAATAAGTAGTCTTTTTTGTATTGCGATCCAGTTTACCATCTTTTTTTGCTGTGCACCGTTTCATCCCTCCCCCATGGGAGGACATCCGGCGAGTTCTTCTTGTGACCTTAACAATTCCTAAATATTTTCGTGTAACCATTTTGAGACATGATTAATGATGTCTCTATTGTGCCACAAAGCACTGCACAGTGGACACTGTTAGTGTTACATATTAATATCTTATATATGGTACAGTATTCATTTATGTAATTACATTACTAATGGCATGATAAATTACACGCTGTGAGGAATCGGGGAGCGCGTCCCTTGCGGCAAGTTCCCTCCTCGCTTACCTATAGTACTGCAGTGGCAGCTGCCGAAGATTCGCCCCCCGCTGATGTGCGCATCACCGTTCCTGTTACAGAGCGCGCGCGCACCCGCTCCTTCTATGCACGGTCACCGAGCATAGCTCCGCCCCCTCGGGACGCACCGCACCTCCGCTGCAACAAGCCCCAGCTACGTTTCAAGTTTAGCTATGAGCCCTTATCTCCTGCACCCTATCCTTGGCATCTGTGGAGGCGCGGCCTCCGCTCCCTCCCCTACTGGTTCCTGTCTCCTATATAGGACTGCCTCTTCCTGGCATACCTTGCTGAACATAAACTTTGTGTAGCCTTGTGTGTGCCTGGCTTGTCCAGCCCTGTCTTGCTTTGATTTCTACAGTTACCTCTCGTGTACCGACCTGGGTTTGCATTTGGATTCTCTCTGGCTCTTTACCACTGGCTTACGGATAACGACTACGTGTACCTCTCCTACCCTTGGAACCTGGCGAGTATTGGATTAACCCTTTTCAACATACGCAGACCAAGCAACACTACAAACCACCTACTGGGCCCGCCTTTGCTACTGTGGGTGTGTGGCTTTGTCCTTCCCACCTCAGTGCCGGGGTCAGGTCTTGTCTGTGGGCTCGCACAAGCGTGACACACGCTTTTCAGAGCCCTAATTTATCTTCTGTAGACCACATATTAAGAATCCTAATACAAGGTTGTATGTTTGTAATTTACCATTAAAAATAGTAGCTCCATCCTTACGTACTGTAGTCTCTCTCTGGACAAGAAAATCAGTAGGTTGTTGCTAGGCCGGGTGTGTTTGAAGATAAGTGCCAGGGACTTTTGCAAAATAAAATATTATTTATTAAAAGATTACAGAACTCCTCCAAAACATCTTCAGTGGCCCAGAACCCTCCAATGGGTCCCGGGCCTCACCCATAGGAGGTACAGTACTTATATTAAGGAGTTTGTGGAGTCATCTACATATAATAGAAGCCTGCTGCAGTCCTCTTCCAAATTGAGAGGAGCCTTTGGGATATACTGCTACTCTGTCCAGTTAGTTATCCTTTCTTCTAGCTTTTGGTGGTTTTGTAGCTTCCCTCTCTTTTCTTATGGCCCTGATTGCATTACAATAGAGACACTGTTACTAAAAAATAACAAAGGGGGCGATGGCCAACTCACACACTCTCAGAGCTAACAGAACTTTCAGAACTAACTACTATACGGAATCTAATTCTTTTTAATAAGCACTATTCCCTCCATTCCATGACATCACAGGATAGGAACGGCAAGATATAACCACACAACTTGAACCCAGTAGTGGTCAACAAAGAGAGGGCTATAACGATATAATATTAATTTGCATTAGTCATGTTGTCTTGTTATTGTTAGAGGTCTTTCCTTAAGCCCTGAACCTCCCCTCCTGTTTGAATCACCAGTCACATACAATAGTCTGGCAAGTTCTCCACTTGCAGCGTGCTCCTCTGGGTCAGGAGTGTGCTGCTGCTTCACCTTTTGAGCCTCCAGCCCTGTGCTTTTCACCACGTCCTCATCGTGTCATCGATGCATGGTGAAAATCACAGAGGACCGGATCTCATCAGAGCTCATGTTTTACCTGCCCCACAGAAATGTTTGATTTGGCTCTTTAATAAAAGAAAGCAGAAACTATTTTTAAAGGAGCCCATGACCTTTTAAAAATATTAAAATATTGGACCACAAAATAGCAGCATTTTTCTTTTTTAACGCCCCACGTGGAATTGCCCCTTTAAGCAACATTTAAATGTGTTTTTAATAGATTAGGCTGGCCCCGCTTGCCCCCCTCCCTCCCATATTGTTAAAGCACGATTGAATTATGCAGTTTTCCAGATTGTTATTTTAGATTACTTTATTTTATTTTAGACAGGTGTCATTTAAATTGTTTAAGCAATCCCTAGAGTTCAGCTGTGACTGGACTGTAACATTGGTTTTCATCACACGTAAAACCTTTTCTTCCATCAGACACAATGTCAGAGCTCACTGTTTTTAAAATAGTCTTCCCCTTTCACATGGAAGAGCAGAGAAACAAACGTAGTTATTTCAGTCCCCACAACTGCATAAGGAAACATGCAGAATGTAATGACTTTAAAAGCTGATGTTTTTACTGAACAGGATGTTTCCCAAAGTGCCTATGCTGGTTGCTTCTATGTCGTATCCTATTGGTTATTTTTAATGTACAATAATTGCTCAATTGTCATTATTAGGAGCAACAAGAAAACTATACATCAACGCAAAAGAACCTTGTACAGTGTTTGCTATTTAAGTGGCATTGTGTTTTTCAACGTACAGTACTTAGATTTTGCCCCAGTTCTTCAGAGTAATATACTGTTGGTAGTTATATGGAATACTGTCAGGAGTTGCATGATGTGCATACACTTTAACTGTGATGGCTTTTTCTCCTGTTTCTAGACAGGGGGGGGGGGGGGGGTCACTTGGTCTGAGGTCGCAAGCAGATCTGTATCAAATGCAAGAAACATGGCTAACAATTGATAACCATTTGCTGTCAGATGCAGTGCAGCATTGAGCCTTGCAGGTTGTTCTTGAAGCTTATAGAAAAGTCCACATGTGGGATCTGGGGCTCAAAAAGTGCTAGCACAAAAGGGTTGAGATAACTGAACCCCCTCTCCCCCCCTTGTGTATATAACAAATATGTGAGAAAATCCGGTCCTTAGTTATACAGAGGATTAGAAGTGATAAATCTATATATTAAAGATGGTGCCTACCTGGCCTCACTCTTGACAGAGCATGCAACATCCAGGAGCTCTAAATAACGCCCAATGTTCTTTGAACTGCTCACATAATTGCCCACATAGAAACTGCAATTGCCTCCCACAGGGTAAAGTGATTCACTGTTGCAGTAGTGTGCCGCTAAAATCCACCTCTGATCCTCCGTTGTCTGATCCTCCGGTGTGCTGTCAGCGATATGTCTGCAAATGGAAAAGGAAAAAAAACGGCAACGCACCTCCGATTAAAAAATGGAGAGAGAGAGTAGCTAGAAAATAAAAAAGTTTATTGGGTCACTGCAACGGAACCAACATGTTTTGCGCTTATGGCGCTTTCTCAATGAGAAAATGCCACAAGTGCGAGACATGTTGGTTCCATTGCAGTGATCCAATAAACTTTTTTATTTTCTAGTTACCCTCTCTCTCTTCATTTTTTCATCGGTGGTCCGTCAGCTTTTTTCTTTTTCCATTTGCTCCTGAAGCTTTGCAAAATGTACCTTATATTTGGAGTCAGTAGCTCATAAATCATCATCTCCCAAGATGTTGTCATATAATAGTTGTGTTATTCTTACCTAGCAGAAAGGCAGCAGGCACTCGCAGATTGAAAAAAAGATATATCTTTATTGAGATTACATATTCCTCCTACGCAATTTCGTCCCAGCTGGAACTGTCGTCAGGGCGTGAAGCCTATGAAATAACGTTAGGATAATCATGGTCTGGCTGGGAATAACGGCAAGTTTTGTTTTGACCAATTTATTGTAACGTTATTTCCCTGGGCTAACACTAATAGAGGTTAATGCATCTGCGATGTTAGGTTAAGGGCTCATTAGCATCTGATTTGCATATGAGAAAGCCTAACGTCCGTAGAAATGTATCGATACGTTATTTTACTGGTTAACTCTATGTGATTGTAACCTTATTCTCTTTAGTGGATAGGTGTTAGGATTAATATGATGTTCGTTTTGGTTAACGTTCTGTTAAATACTGTGGCTAACAGAGCTTCGTGCATCTGGGCCCCAGTAAAAGTTGGATGTACTTTTTCCAAGGACTTTGCTGTCTCTTCAGTACGGATAATCTCATGCAGCACTCGGCTGTACTTCCATATAAAGCTTTGCAAAAGGCTATGTATAGTGGCCTTGAAAATTCTACAGCCCATGTTGAAATCATTGTATGTTACCTAACGCATATTAAACCTCTGACTATTTTCTTTAGTGTGAACTGACTTTGCAGTGAAACATTTTTCAGTATGCTGCAGTATCTGATTATAATCATTAGCAGGCAAACACGGAAAGTTTCATGCTAAAAGGTTATTCTTTATTAAACTTACTGTAAGTACTGTATTTCTATAAGGAACATTAACTTTGCATCAGCAGATATTCAGTACGACAGGCATTGTGAATCGTTGGTGGGAGTAAATACACTACGAACAACCTAAGGATATTGAATAACTTGCGCTTTATGAAAGATAATATTTTGCATGCTGTACAAAAATGTTACTTGTACTTCCCCAAGAGGAATTACTGAATTTATCACAAATTTGTGGTTTACCATATATTTTACAGCAAAATCATACAGAAACCATATACTTTGTAAAGAGAGGAATATTCCATTCCCATGAAAGTAACATATTTACGTTAAGGAGCAATTCTCTGTTTCTTATTTTGTAGTGGTAAGGTGCCTCAAGAAATTCTAAATATTTTTATTAAGCATTGCTATGTTAAAGGAGCAGAACGTGTTTTTTTTTTGTTTTTTTAATAATACCGTAGGTGGGAAGCAGGTGATCTCCGGAGCTTAACCACATTAATTTCAGCTCCTGGGACTCCCTGTTCCTCAAGATGCATACCTCCGTAATGCGCGCCGGTAGCAGCTACAGAGGTTTAAAGGTTCTGGTCACACAGGCCAATAGGAAGTCGCAAGGGATAGTGTCACGAGTTCCTATTGACCCGCGTGACACTGTGACGGTACTCGTCTCAAATCAGGAAGCGGACCCGCAGGGCTGAGGTAAGGATGTAAATAAACCTATAAAAGTATCCGTAGTCGGTAAGCAGGCAGGGGTCAGGGCTGGTGGCAGAGTTGCAAAGTCCAGGAGACAGGAAGAGGTCAGGGCAGGCAGAAAGCAGTGAGGTCGGGTCACGGTCCGGAGTAAGCAACAGGGGAATCAAATGCTGTTGAGCATTGGTGTCCTTTGAGGGACTGTCTGCCTAGGATTGGATCCTTGCTTCCTGTGACCCACACTGGACGATCACGTGAGGGGATCCCCAGAAAGGAAGGAGTTTTTGGACTCTTCACTGTCTGACCCAGGGTGGTCCCAAGGTTTACACCCAGCCTTTGGTTGTGAGTTCAACTATTTTTTTTATATATCTTATATTTATAAAGCAATCTGCACCATTTTTGTGTCCTCTCTTTCCATGCCATGGGTTTCTCCTCCCCACGTTCCTGATGGACAACATAACCTTTATTACACCTGAGTTGGTTACTCATAAAAACCACAAGCTACATTGCTCACATCAAATGTGAGTGAGATAACGTATATACATTTATTAAGAATACTGTCATATACTCTGTTGCACTATTGTATATATTCTTTTCCCCGCTATATATAAACCTGGATGAGAGTGAGCTCCTGACCCTCTGCTTTCATCACTTCTATGGACCTGGATTGAATCCATCCTAGGAGCAACACCCATCAAAGGACTGTATTTATACCCCCCTTTTCTTATCACCTACACCAGTGTGTTCACTTGGTTTTATTGTCACGGTATTTGCGATTGATCCTTGTTCCTATAAAGCAAACTGAAGAGAACTTATGAATCTGAGGATGAGCCTTTCTTGTTTTTTTTCCATTGTATTTAGTTTGTATTGAAACGTCCGAATCCGCAAAGTTCGGATTTCGAACCTTGCAAAGTGCACCTATCGCATAGGACCATTGTGTGCAAATGTAGTTTTACTGTAGGTTCCCCAGACACTCCACCCAATTACAAGTCAGGAAATTAGGATTGCCGCTGCTCCAACTCAAAATGGGCCTTCCTGGACTGTCCCACAACAGGTATACAAGAAAAAAAAGAGAAGGCACAAACAGGCCTATGCAAATAGAGTTAATAGCCAAGAAATTATCTGACGTTACGGTTGCAACATGCAACGTTTATCATGGTAAGGGCTTTATCAAGGTTACCTTGATAAAGGCTGCATGTTGCAACTGAAAAATCTGATCATTTCTTGGCTATTACATTTATTGACATAACCCCGTTGTGTCCTCCTCTCAATCTTTTGTACTGTATGTGTAAATGTATGCATATGCCAGAGTCCATTAGGGCTCTATAACAGTCCCTTACAATCTATTTGCCCTTGTGGGCTGCTGATACCTCAGTCCGAAACTGGAAAGACTCATACTTTTGTGAAAGACTTGACTTGCCTGGGTTTTTTTCACTGTGAAATGTCCATGACCACTTGAAAACAGACAAATATTTCCTGATATGGGAGCTTTCTGGTGTTAAGAATAGGGCAGTCTGGCTTCAGGAGACCCCTCTATTAAGTGAAAGCAGTTTAACTCCATAATTATCTATATATTTCTTTTTGAAGTCAGACTTTTTTCAGATTTGTTTTCATTCCTCCCCTTTTAGAAAAGAATAGAAAAGTAGATCTAAAGCAATCTTTAACTATCCAATATACTTTAAGCTACAATCCGGCACTTGCTGGCTTTTTTTGTCATTATTTTTACATTTACGAGGGCTAGATTGTAGCTTAAAGTATGTTGGACAGTTAAAGATTGCTTTAGATCTACTTTCATATTATTTTGTTATACTGTATTTAGTGATGAGCACTCGTACAAAACGCTATCAACTCATAATAAGACTATACTAGAGCTATATGTGAGTAACCCCGTTCTGTGTGCTAGTGAGGGCTCTCGCCTCACAGCAGGTCACTTTATTAGGACATTTCTTTATGATTGGTCAATCAATACCTTTACTAGGTTAATTTATAGACTTTTAGTAATATCAACCTCATTGCCTGGGGAAGATACTGTATACCGTAATCTATTTAGATTATCCTATATGAAGTTGCTACAGGTATTAGCCATTAATACTGATATATACTATATCCCTCACTCACTTGCCACTCGCTCTAGGTTTGATTTTAGGTGTATAGCACAACACGTTAACTCTAAGATTAACGAAAAGAACCCAGTTAACTGCACTCAAAGTAATATTAATAGCTAAATTAGCCTGGGATACCAATTGTCCCACTATATGAGGTAGAATCACCCCTACCTAGTGACACACTAAAGTGAGTCAGAGCTCACAAAAAACAATAATTCAAAAAATACAAATAAAAAATATTTATTAATTATGACAACCGCGACGACTTAAAATTACAAAACGCACAAATACTAAAATCCCCTATGGGGTGTTGAATCGAGACCTGTCTGGTGGAAGTCAATTGAAGAGATAAGACTCAAATAATAGGATTATTATCCTCAACATACACCAGTTAATAAATGCAGTGGTTGGTACGCATTGGAAAAAATCCCACATTGGTGTAATCACCTAATACAGTAGGCACATAGTATACCAGCTATCAGATGACATATAAACCCCAATGTAACAGCATCAAAACTGTCCTGTTAACCAAGGCTGTTGTAAAATAAACCTCAGCAGCGTGAAAGCGCTAGATATGTGACACAATAGGGCAAATGCAACAGCTAAGTATATCCCAGTATGTGATACAACGTTACCAGCCCCAGATAGACACTGCATGTGTCTCACGATCCAACACCCTCAGAGACGCCAGCGTGATGACGTCATCAACGCAATGTTGCAGCTAATACATGTGGCAACATTATTAGCATCATGCTGATTATAACATTTATGTTTCTGATTGAAGTAAGAGTTGTTTCTTAGGTCACCAATTGATGTAGTTATACAGGATTACAGATGTACTATTCAGCAATTGTGTAGTCAGGTCTCCACTATTCGTGCTGTGTGGCCATACTGCACATACCCACGTATATATTTGTGATATAGTGAGCATTTAAGCCAGGGGTGGGGAACCTTTTTTCTGCCAAGGGCCATTTGGATATTTATACATTGTTCGCGGGCCATACAGACAGACAGGCACACAGGCAGGCACACAGGCAGACACACAGCAGGCATACAGGCAGACACACAGCAGGCAGGCACACAGGCAGACACACAGCAGGCATGCAGGCACACAGACCCCCCCCCCTACTTCTGGTAGTTGCTGCTGCTGCTGGGGGGATCGTGTAGGGCGGCTGCTGGGCTAAGTGCGGGGGGAACTGCTGGGGAAGTTTGGGGACTGCTGCGGGGTGTGTGCAGGGGGAAGTACGGTGGCTGCTGGGGCTAGTACAGTGGCTGCTGGGGATCATGTAGGGCTGCCGGCACCTCACACCACCTCCTCCCGATCGGATGCACGGCGGCCATTTTTTTTAAAAATTAGCGTGACCCCGATTATAGCAGTTGCCTTAGCAGGGCCTGACCAAATGATTTCGGGGGCCTTATACGGCCCTCGGGCCTGACGTTCCCCATCCCTGATTTAAGCTGTTACATTGGGGTTTATATGTCATCTGATAGCTGGTATACTATGTGCCTATTAGGTGATTACACCAATATGGGATTTTTTCCACTGCGTACCAACCGCTGCATTTATTAACTGGTGTATGTTGAAGATTATAATCCTATTATTTGAGTCTTATCTCATCAATTGACTTACACCAGACAGGTCTCGATTCAACACCCCATAGGGGATTTTAGTATTTGTTCGTTTTGTAATTTTAAGTCGTCGCGGTTGTCAAAATTAATAAATATTTGTTATTTTTATTTTTTGAATTATTGGTTTTTGTGAGCTCTGACTCACTTTAGTGTGTCACTAGGTAGGGGTGATTCTACCTCATATAATGGGACAATTGGTATCCGAGGCTAATTTAGCTATTAATATTACTTTGAGTGCAGTTAACTGGGTTATTTTCGTTAATCTTAGAGTTAACGTGTTGTGCTATACATATCTTTAACCCTTTGCACCCTAGTCTACAACTCTATAGATATTGGGTTGAGCGTTGAGCCATTTCTTTAGTTGTTTTGATTTTAGGTGTGCATACTTTAGTATCACTGTTTGCAATTGCTTTTAGTTGCTCTATTTTGTCACAGTTTTAATGTTGTAAATAAATGCTATGTTTTATAGTGTCCTTGGATGTGCTCCTAAGTGAAACTCTTTGTTTGGGTTCTTTGTATCTCTTTGCATAGACACTCCACTCTGATGTATAGCTGCTTATACTATTTGTATATTTTACATAGGTGAGGAAATAATGCTCACTGTAAAATGCAGAAATAGCAGAAATGTGTCTGTATTCCATGTGAACCATTCTGTGTGTGAAGATACCTTGCCAACGGCTTTGTTGAGCGGAGGATGGGGGTACAGACAGGTTGTTGAGCAGGCGGGGTGAGGGGACCTGTCAGCGAACAGAGTTAGCCCTCATTGAACTGTGCTGGGCCCCTCTCTGCCTCCGGATCCCCCTCTGCCACAAATGTCCCAGTCTCTGTTTTTTGCCAGGATACTGAGTCTGTGCAAGGGTATTGTGCACCCTAGGCGAATCTTCAGCCCAGATATTTTATTTATTTAAATGTTATAATGGCCCTATTCTCTCACCCCCCTCATCTTCTCTCTTCTCCACCCCCCCACTCCTCCTCTCTCACCCCCTCTCTCACCTTCTCCTCAATCACCCCCCTCCTCCTCCTCTCTCACCCTCTCCTTCTCCTCTTCCTATCTCCCCCCTCCTCCTCTTCCTCTCTCACCCCCTCCTTCTCCACTTCCGCTCTCACCACCTCCATCTCCTCTTCCCCTCTAACCCCCTCCTTCTCCTCTTCCTCTCTCCCCCCCCTCTCACCTTCTCCTCAATCACCCCCTCCTCCTCCTCCTTTCTCACCCCCTCTTCCTCCTCTCTCACCACCCTCCTCTTCCTCTCTCACTCCCTCCTTATCCTCTTCCTCTCTAACCCCCTCCTCCTCCTCTTCCTCTCTCATGCTCATCCTTCTCCTCTTTCTCTCGCACCCCCTTCTCTTCCTCTCACCCTTTTAACAATGCCTACATGGCTTCAGTGGTCCGAGGTGGAGGAAGGCAGCAGAGGAGGAAGACAGCAGGAGAAGAGGACAGAGGAGGAGGACGACAGTGAGAGAAGAGGACGGAGAACAGCAGGAGCAGAGCAGGGCAGCAGACGAGGATGATGGTGGGTGGCAGTAGGAGAAGAGGAATGCAGAAGCAGAGCAGGACAGCTGGGGAGGAGCTGTAGCAGTGGCAGACACTGGAAGTCAGTGAAGACTTCCGGATCGGACCGCTGTGGCCCACTCCTCCCCAGTCGTCCACCTCTGCCCCCCTACTTCGCTCCCGCGATCCTCCATCCTCTTCTCCTGCTGCCGCTGGACATCCTCCTCGGCTGCTGCCCTGCTCCACTGCTGCCACCCTCCTCCTCTCTCACCACCTCCTCTTCCTCTCTCATCCCCCTCATCTCCTCTTCCTCTCTCAATCTCCTCCTTCTCCTCTTCCTCTCTCAACCCCTCCTTCTCCTCTTCCTCTCTCAACCCCCTCCTTCTCCTCTTCCTCTCATATCCCCCTCCTTCTCCTCTTTCTCTCTCACCCCTATTCTTCCTCTCACCCCTTTAACATTGCCTACATGGCTTCAGTGGTCTGAGGTGGAGCAGGGAAGCGGAGGAGGAAGACTGCAGGCAGCAGCCAGAGAAGAGGACAGAGGAGGATGATAACGGTGAGAGAAGAGGACGTAGAACAGCAGGAGCAGAACAGGGCAGCAGAGGAGGAAGGAGTGCGAACCGTGGGAGCAGAACAGCAGCAGAGCAGGATGGCTAAGAAGTAGCTGTGTTGTATCAGTGGCAGACACCGGAAGTCAGTGAAGACTTCCGGGTCGGACCGCTGTGGCCCGTTCCTCCCTGGTCATCCACCTCTGCCACCCTGCTCCGATCCCACAATCCTCCATCCTCTTCTCCCGCTGCCGCCGGACATCCTCCTCGTCTGCCGCCCTGCTCCACTCCTGTTGTCCTCCTCCTCACTCGCTGCCATTCTCCTCCTCTGCTTACCGCCCTCTTCTACCGCCACTCCCGCCATCCTCCCCCGCCCCAAAAAATGCCACCCTAGACAACCACCTGCTGGGACTCCTCCAGAAATAATTGGACAGTGATACAAGTTTTGTTATTTCGGCTGTGTACCAAAATAAATTCAAGTTACCGTTAAATAATGAATATGGGCTTAAAGTGCACTTTATCAGCTTTAATTTGAGGTTATTCACATCCAAATTGGAGGAAGGGTTTAGGAATTACATCTCTTTAATATGCCCCCTCTTTTTCAAGGGATCAAAAGTAATTGGACAATTGACTCAAAAGCTGTTTCATGGACAGGTGTGGGCTATTCCTTCATTATTTCATCATCAATTAAGCAGGTAAAAGGTCTGGAGTTGATTCCAGCTGTGGCATTCGCATTTGGAAGCTGTTGCTGTGAACCCACAACATGCGGCCAAAGGAGCTCTCAATGCAAGTGAAGCAGGGCATCCTTAGGCTGCAAAAAAAAAAAGAAAATCCATCAGAGAGATAGCAGGAACATTAGGAGTGGCCAAATCAACAGTTTGGTACATTCTGAGAAAAAAAGAACGCACTGGTGAGCTCTGCAACACAAAAAGGCCTGTACGTCCATGGAAAACAACAGTGGTGGATGATCGTAGGATCCTTTCCATGGTAAAGAAAAACCCCTTCACAACATCCAGCCAAGTGAAGAACACTCTCCAGGAGGTAGGCATATCATTATCCAAGTCTACCTTTAAAGAGAAGACTTCACGAGAGGAAATACAGAGGGTTCACCACAAGGTGCAAACCATTCATAAGCCTCAAGAATAGAAAGGCCAGATTAGACTTTGCCAAACAATATCTTAAAAAGCCAGCCCAGTTGTGGAACAGCATTCTTTGGACAGATGAAACTAAGATCAACCTGTCCCAGAATGATGGTAAGAAAAAAGTATGGAGAAGGCTTGGAACGGCTCATGATCCGAAGCATACCACATCATCTGTAAAACACGGTGGAGGCAGTGTGATGGCATGGGCATGCATGGTTTACAATGGCACTGGGTCACTAGTGTTTATTGATGATGTAACGAGGAGAAAGAGAAACTGGCGCACAGCCAAAGGAGTGGGTCACCAACAGAATGAATGAAAAAAATCATTTATTGGTCCATATTGGAAATGGAGGTAGACACCCTCCTACGCGTTTCATGTATCAAAATACACTTTATCAAAAGTGTATTTTGATACACGAAACGCGAAAGGAGGGTATCTACCTCCATTTCCAATATGGACCAATAAAGGATAATTTTTTCATTCATTCTGTTGGTGACTCACTCCTTTGGCTGAGCGCCAGTTTCTCTTTCTCCTCGTTACCTCAAGCACTTGGCTGCACGCCAACCAGGACAATTGGATTAGGGCATAAATATGTGAGTATTATTCTCTTTATTTGTGCATTATTATATGCTGTGAGTCCAGGGACCGTCCCTATGAAGTATTGGCAGGGGACATTGCTATCTTCCCCATACCCAGGGACATTGTGTCTCCTTGGGGACTTCACATCCTTACAACTCTCACTAGCCCTAATCCCAACACCTACCTATATTATTTAAATTACATGGATCCAGTGCTGTAGCGCATTAATCACTAACTATTCATCTTTATTGATGATGTAACAGAAGACAGAAGCAGCCGGATGAATTCTGAAGTGTATAGGGATATATTGTCTGCTCAGATTCAGCCAAATTCAGCGAAGTTGATTGGATGGCGCTTCACTTTACAGATAGACAATGACCCAAAAATTACTGTGAAAGCAACCCAGGAGTTTTTTAAGGCAAAGAAGTGGAATATTCTGCAATGGCCGAGTCAATCACCTGATCTCCACCCTATCGAGCATGCATTTCACTTGCTGAAGACAAAACTTAAGGCAGAAAGACCCACCAACTAACAACAACTGAAGACAGCTGCAGTAAAGGCCTGGCAAAGCATCACAAAGAATGAAACCCAGCGTTTGGTGATGTCCATACGTTCCAGACTTCAAACAGTCTTTGAATACAAAAAGGATGGGGGAGCACAATAGTTGGAAACAGGCAGTGTTGTAGAACTAGTAATTGCTTTTAAAATAAAGTAATTATATCCTGAGCGAGTGTGGTAGCTCAGGTGACTAATGTCTAATTTGAATGATATACACACATTGGTTCATATGTATTGGAGAATGGGTAGAATAAAAGTATATATAACTTACACGGCCTTGTGTAAGCCCAATCGCATCAAGGTTTCTTTTGGAATCCCGTGTGCTTCTGGTGAGGCTTTTCTTCTTGCGGTGTGGATTCTTCTTCTTGATGTATTAGCTGCTTGCTTCGTTGGTTCAGAGTGCCGCTCCAGGAGGATTTCCTCTCGTGTAAACAGAAAGGAGGATAGGGTTAACACATATACATATATACGTCAATGTGGGGGAGGGGATGGTGTGTTTATGGACCACCATAAAAATATATATAGATTATACTCCGGCACTCACATGGGCTGGTGTGAGTGTACTTTTATCTTGGTATCTTGTTTACTTATGGGTGTTACCCAATTAGTATCAGGTGATGAAAGAGAGGGGTACAATGGTATATATATGGTAAATATAACACAATACTCACACGGGCCAGTGTGAGTACACACTTCTAGCGGTATCTTTGTTCTTCTGTTCCTGATGTAGCTAATGATGAAGATGGGGTTTAACGCATATAAAAGACACTAGGGTCTGGAGGGTACAAACTAACTTTAATAAAGAAATAAAAACAAAAACAGAAACCAAACGTTTCTTGGGGAAGTAAAAGCAAGGGGGGACAGTATGGTGTATAGTAGTAGGGGGTCTCGCCTTCCGCGTCCGGATGGGGAGCTGCAACTACACCTCTGTCTCCTCTATGATGTGCTGTTAAAATGTTCCAGGTAAAAGAGCAACGCGTTTCGTCCAAGTACTGGACTTCCTCAGGCTCTGTAGATGTGTTCCTGCTGTTTCCAGCCTCTTTTATGCCGGGTTTAGCCAATCCTGGTCGTTGTGTTAATTGCATTAATTGCAATCCTGTTGCTCTAATGCGACGGGACGTCGCCATCTTGTAATGTGCGCGCGCATCCCATCTTGTAGGGTGCGCGCGCATCCCATCTTCTATTGGGTCGCGCATGTGTGGTGGTCTAGATAATAACGTTTTCAGGCAATACAATCGTATGTCCTTGTGCGTCTCAATAAAGTTCCGTGTTGTTGAAAAAAAAGAAAGAAAAGAAAGAAAAGAAAGAAAAAAAAGAAAAAAAGGGAAAAAGGAAGAAAAGTTCGCGCGCAGTCCCTTGTATCCTGCGTGGTTGCATGTTCTGTATCTATGTACTCTCACTTATAACCAAGTGCTGAAGGGGTTAAAAGATGCCTTAAAAGTCTTCAAACAGTCTTTGCCTGCAAAGGATTCTCGACAAAGTATTAAAAATTTACATTTTATTTATGATTGTGTTAATTTGTCCAATTACATTTGAGCCCCTGAAATAAGGGGACTGTGTATGAAAATGGTTGCAATTCCTAAACGTTTCATACGATATTTTTGTTCAACCCCTTGAATTAAAGCTGAAAGTCTGCACTTCTATTGCATCTCAGTTGTTTCATTTCAAATCCATAATGGTGGCGTACAGAGCCCAAATGATGAAAATTGTGTCAGTGTCCAATTATTTCCGAACCGAACTGTATATGTACAGTATATATATATATATATTTATATATATATATTGTGACAAACGGCTTACTCCGGTGCTCCGCCGTCTGTCTGGTACTGTTAGAACACGGTCTTTTAGGGTAGGTTAAATGACGAGGCGTAACGTGCTGTTCCTTTAAACAGGCTACTGTATGCCTGGTTTATTCAGTCCCAGGCACTGAGACTGCCACAGTGCATACAAAAGAAACACAAGCAAAACAAAAGCCTACTCACCTGAGCAATAACTTAACTAAGGTTTTCCCTGACTCAGGGTTGGAGTGGCTTTTCCACTTCCAACAACAAAAATAAGGAACTTTGCAGTTTTAGAAAAAAGGAGCAGAATGATTTAACCTGTTTGGGGAGAGGCTTTTCCCCTCTCTGCTTCCAGCAGCCTTCCTGCCTCCAGGCTCTTGGGGAGAGGGAAGAGGAACCAGGAAATCAGTCTTAAATACCTGATTTCTAACTAGCAGGACAGGTGACAGAAATCAGGCAGCAGACAAACTCTGGTCTGGATCCCTCATCCCTCAGTTCCAGCACTTGCCAAACTGTGGGATGGAGTGCATGTATTATGAGGCTGCACTTTCCAGCCTAAACAGGATAGAGACTGTTCAGTATCCTGGGAGCCCTATATATGGAAGTTATTACCATCCCCTGGTTTCTGTTACAATATATATATATATATATATATATATATATATATATATATATTCATTTACCAAACATACAACTTATGCCTGTCAATCAGTAGATAACATTTGAGTAGTTGATCAAGAACACTACCGGGACTTCAATACGTAAACATTAGCAATTAAATATTGCAATTACATGCTGTAGAAGGTATTCATTGTATGAATCCGTCTAGTAATCTTCTGTAGTGATTCCAGCGAATACGTATATAGTAGTATTAGGAGCACATGCATCAAGTGCCGGTATGGCTTATCGCACCCATTCCAGCATTAATTTCCATTCAAGTCAATGGGATTTAATGCTGGAACGGATACGATAACCCGTACCGGCACTTGATGCATTTGCCCCATAGATCCATATTCAACATGCTGTGGAGAGAATTCTCATGTCAAGTAATCGTTGAGTTCCATTCATTGAGTGGACCTCAGTTCACCCTTCAAATGGAAAGATGCTTCACAGTATGTTGAATAGAGGCCATAGAGGGGAATTGTAAATGAAAAATACTTGACCTAACTAGTCTGCATATTTTTTTCCCCGTTCATACTGTATCCCATGTATTTCTACAATATAATTGATTTCATGTACAGGTATTTTGAAAAAAAGACATCCAATTGTTCTTTTTTGATTTGAAAGTTAGCAAATATTTCAACATGTACAAAAACAAGAAATAAAAATGACAACTAGAGAATATTTAAAAAAAGGAAAAAATATTTGTCAATTTTACATTTTTCTCTCAAACATTATAAAAAATAAAATAAAAACTGCACTTTCGCCTGTCTCTGACATCCTATAAGAGGCTCTTCCATCAACATCAGTTTTAGGGAAGTAGTACAGCTCAAACCCCTTATAACGCTGTGCTTGGGGTCCAAAGAATCACATTGCGTTATAAGCAGATCGCATTAGAAATAATGTACATTTGTATGCATTGTACAATAAAGTATTTAAGATACCAATAATCATGTTGTAAAGTATTCATAAATACGAAAATTGGGAGCCACACTTGCATCGCGTTATAAGCGGATTCGCGTTGTTATGGATCACTTTATATTGGGGTTGAGCTGTATCATGCATTTCCTCTTACAGTACTCCCCTTGTAGACTTGTAAATTCCACACAATCTTTATTCTTAAAACAAGGCACTTTTTTTTTCTAGCCTAAATTAAACCATCTGTCATTGCACATGTGACTCCTGTATTACTAATCTGGCGTCCTGTTTGTTTTTCCTTTTTCTTATATTTTTATTTATGAGCTCAGATCTGTAATCACTAAGTGATATGTTGTGTTCCAAATAGACAATTTCATCGGTCATTTTCAAATAAATAATTATTGCAAAGATTGAGAAACATTGACCAATTTTCTTTTTTTCTTCTTCAACAATTCAGTATGCCAAGAAGTTGCAAAGTTGTTATAGACAAACATCCTTTCTTCGTATATCTGGACATTTGTGTCATTTTAAGCAATTAAAAGTTGGAATGCTCTGTAGACACAAAATATCATTCAATTGGCACTGGGATGCAAGGATTTTAACCCGTAGGTCACAAGATTACTGATGAATATAAACCATCACCAGATGACTGATGCTAAGCAGCCATTACTATTCTTAGCCAACAATGTTGTTGTGTGTTTTAATGGTGACATAAATTAATACATGATAGTTCTTTGTTACATCAAGGATTAGACCCTCTGAGCTCATCTAGTTACAATTGCATTTTATGCTGGTTGAAATATCTTTTATAGGGCTACAGTATTTGATTATAGCAAGATGTTAAAGAGAGCACTGTGGTCTTTTAAACCCATACAACAGTATCTACAGTGTATATGTACAGTATGTGTGTGTGTGTGTGTGTGTGTGTGTGTGTGTGTGTGTGTGTGTGTGTATATATATTCCATTGCAGTACAATCCAAACTAACAACCAATGCAAATAATTTATAGGATGTGTACAATTACTGCATATTATGTATATAATTTATGGAGGGATATGTTATAGTGCACAATTGATGATGGTCATTATATTCCAGCTATACTGCGTGTTGTAGTATCTCCTGTCCCTTGTTTAGAGAACGACTTGAAATTAATTGATTTTGCTCTTTTAGCACTGGAGAAAATACATTTAAGTAAGCCTAAATCTTGGTAACATACAATGAATTCTAGCACTGCTTCAAAAGTTATTCCTCTATTTAATACACTTGGGAAGAATTAACTTAAAGCTCTGATGGAGGAGCAGCCTCCTATTCCTTGAAATGTATTGATTGTGATAAGTACAGTAGTTTTATTTTTGGTAACTTTTTGGGGATTGGGTGGAGTGTAGTAAATTGCTCTAACAAGATTTTGATGGGACAATAACTCAGGGTACCATACAGGATATTCCATGTTACCATGTCAACATAAATTTTCTATCTTGTGGAAATCAGCATATAGTCTGGGCTGGTGCAAGGGTATTCAGCACACTAGGCAAACATTCAGCCCTGCTACCCTGCCACTTTCTTATTTAAAAAAAAAAACTTTATACAGCACCCCCTCCTCCTTTCTCACCTCTTTCTCTCACCCCTTAAACCCTCCTCCTTTCTTACCCCTCCTCACTCCCTCCTCCTCTGTCGCCTTACTCCGCTCCCGCTGTCCTCTGTCCTCCTCTCCCACCACTGGCCATGTCTACTGTGGGCCTCTTTCTTCCTCTCCCGCCTGTCTCTACTGCTTCTCTGCCCCAACCGGCCTCCATCCTCCTCTCCCACCGCCACCCATCTCTGCCGCCACCCAGTTCCATGCCCACTGCCCATTGTCCATCTTCCTCCTCTGCTCCTGCCGTCCCCTAAAATGTGCCGTCCTAGGCGACTGCCTTATTCGCCTAGTGATTGCACCGGCCCTGCGTATATTGGGATATGTTGTGTTATCTGGGGGAACAATGGCCCTCATACTGTAAAGTGTGAATAGTGCCAATAAAGCTCTATCATACGAGACTTCAACGGGGCTTCCGATGCGACAGCGCTAGATCAGCACTATTCACATTTGACAGAATAAGGGCCAATGACACCCACTACATCTCTACGTGTACTAGCTGGACTCGACCATATTTCAATCTGCTAGAAATATACCTCACAAAGTGGTGGGCAAACATTTAGTTGCTCTTTGATTGTCCCATGGATTTTGTAACTTGATAACAGACTTGGGGAGGGGCACGTACTGCAAAAATTTGTTTTATGGCCAGCAAAGAAAAATGTGAATGTTGCTGTTAAAACAGAATAGTTTTATTCTTCAATAGGTCATAGCCACTTCCACCTTCACGTTGCAAAGCCAGTAACCAACCTAACACTGATGAGATCCAAAAGGTCTGTGAGTAGGGTTACTGGCTATGAACTTCTTTAACCCAGGCAGTGCGGAAAAAGCTGCGTAATTCGGCAGGCGTAAGCTTATAGGGGTTCATGTTAAAATGGAGAAGAAACAAAAGGTACCATTGTGTTCTCATTTGCATGTCATTACCCCAAATCCCTAGCTGCAGTGGAAGCATTGCATGCTTAGAGCTAGTGGGCGGAGTCAGGGTTGCAGACCTACAGTATCTGGAATATGTGAATATGCTCACAGGTGGTATTTTTATTTGCTTTAAACTGTATGGTGGACAGTTTTGTCACTTTTTTTTACAGTAACCCACCATAACTTTTTTGTCTTCATTTTTTTAATGCGAGCATCTAAAGTGCTTGATATGAAATGTATATAGAATGTATTACATATGTATGCTATGTATATACTAAAGTATTATATGTAAATCTATAAACAATAAGAGAAACAATGATCTTACAATTTCTTGTTTAGTTCTTTTTTCAAGTTCAAATCATATATATATATATATATATATATATATATATATATATATATATATATATATATAGAGAGACACTGTTTTTAAGTTATCCTTGCTTCATTCATTGTAACATCGCCGGAAGAAGAGATCAGTGTATCTCGAAAGCTCGCACAAATAAAAGCATTTCGTTAGCCACAGAACGGTATCATCTATTTATTTTTTGATTATTGAAGCTCGGCTAACACGGTACTGATACCTCTACATGTATATATGTATATATATATGTATATATATGTATATATATATATATAGACATGTAGTAACCAGGGGGATCCTGATGACAAAAGACAGCACACCGCAGTAATAATCAAAAAAGTGTTTATTGTGAACACAGGGCTGCCAACGTTTCGGTCCTCGTAGAGGGACCTTCCTCAGGGCAGTGCAACAAGTGACTGTTCTAAGCACCCATATATACCCCCAACATCATGCAACAAAACACCTGAAACCAATTATAAAACCGAATTAACCATCCCAGGTACAGCCCACCTCCAACAAGCACCAATAGAGGAAAATGTAACTAACCAGCACCAATGGGATAACTGCTTCTAAGGTAAGTCATGGGGGACGTGCTTAACGACAACATCTATGCCCATACGTCACCTGACACCCAATTGCGTGCTTAGCAACCTGTAGGAGCTATGAGTCTGCTTGGACTTCCCGTCGCATATGGCGCCTCTTTACCTGTATATTACTGTTGGCGGCTTGAATTAGGAACCAGCCCACCATTGGACGTAATGATCCAGATTTCTGTAAAAAATGGATTGCCATTCTTAACAAATGCTCTAGTGACCTTATGATCTTGGTCATAGAGCAATCGAGTAAGGAAATTGCAAAAATCAGTTATATATATGTGAACCACTAAAAGAAAAAGCAGCCCTCACAGAAAGCACTCAGACATGTTGTACCAAAAATACTGAAAAAATACTTTTATTGCATCAATTAAATCAAGAACTCCAAACAACACATATCACACATACTGTACATGACAAAAAAACATGAACTGACTAAAAAAAGCCTACCAACTGAACTCAAAATAATAAGGACAAAATAACAAGGACTAACTCTTCACCATTGGACAGGAACACATGGAGAAAACCCCTTTATATCAAAATGAACCACACTGGGGACAATGTACCCATTGGGGTTGAAACCAGGCCAGTTATAGCACAAAAAAAGGGGGGGGGGGGAAACAAAGAACCCTACCTATGAAAACTGCACACTAATGGCTCATAATAGAACCATACCAAATCAATGAAGTGGGAACATATCAGAGGACATCCACAAGCATGCATCCATACAAACAATCATGTGACTCAAACCTCAAAAGCACACATCTATGAGGTGTAAACTCTGCCTAAACATATGAAGGCTGCAAACATTGCCTGCAAGGGGAGGGAGAAATGCATTCTAAACAACCCAGATCAAAGTGTGTATAATAACACCCAGGCACCGATGTTAAATGGCAGTGCAATTAATAGGGCTATGCATAGAGAGCAAGCAATGTAGGTATATACTCAACTGAGGTAGGTGAGTGAAAATGAATGGATGAAATGTCCTGCTCGTAGTCACCAACAACAAGGTGCAGTTAGTAAAGAATGTCCAACAGCAGAAGTGCCAGTAGTAGCAAGTGTCCATGAGAGAACAGTGGTACAGCAGTCAGATAGAAACCACTGACGCGTTTATATATATATATATACACACATGTAGAGGTATCAGTACCGTGTTAGCCGAGCTTCAGTAATCAAAAAATAAATAGATGATACCGTTCTGTGGCTAACGAAATGCTTTTATTTGTCCGAGCTTTCGAGATACACTGATCTCTTCTTCCGGCGATGTTACAATGAAGGCTTGCTTCATATATATATATATTTTTTTTGGGAAGTGTTTTGTGCAATGAAATCACCAAGCTAAAAATGAACCTGATCTCTTGACTCAACTAATAAGCTAAGCAAAAACAGAAAGGCCCAGCGCAAAATACAAAGTGACACAACATGTAGTACAATACTTCAATGCTAATCAGCTCATGAGTAAGGGTCATTTACTTAAACCCTTTGGCCAAAACGTTATAAGCCTGCAGCCAACATCAAGGCATGGCCATAACTAATAAACTAGGTCATGGTAACTCTAGAAGTTTCCTCTCTTTTGGTCAAGTCTTGGGTGGGTTGATCTGGAGACTTAATTGACAGAATATTGATTCAAGTTTTTAGGCTGACTGTTTTGGATTCTGTTCAGATACAGCTGAGAAGACTCTTGGCTGTAAACTGAAACTCACATGGACATTGAGAAAGCTACAGACTTGGCTGCGCTTACAGCGACGCCACGTTGCGTCAAAACAAATACATTGCTGCCGTCGAGTGCGCTTATTGTAAGCGTGGCGTGACAGCTTGAAGTCATCTCAATTTGATTTTTCCAGAGACCGTAGCCTGACATCACCGTCGCCGGCACTATAAGCATAGCCTAAAACAACAAGAGAACAGGAATTGAGACATCTGAAGTAAATGAACACACCCATCCCTAAGACAATGAATTCAGGCCTTTGGTTTAGTGTGGAAATGTAAACGCATTTTCCATATCCGGCGTATAATAAAGAGTGATGACATCAGTGCTGCTGATTCTAACCTAGGCCTAGATAATATTTCATCTTGTCACTACTGGATAGGGCAGGCAAAATACGTAACTCTACCACAATAGTATGAAATGAATTAATGAGAATGCTTTCAAGTTCAGTATATAATAATAATGGGTGGACACTTTCCCTGGTGTTTTTTTTTATTTTTATTATTATTATTGTATTTAGTAATTTATAAAAATAAAATTATGGAAAAATAGAGAAGTTTTTTTTAACCTTGATTTTTTTTTGTTAAAGCTTGCAGTTTTTTTTTTACTTTCTACCATAAAAAGCACACAATTTTGGCCTTTTATAACAAAATCCGACCCCCCGAATTGCTAACTAGATTTGAGTCACTTTGTCTAGCAGATAGTAACACATCTGGACTGATATATAACCTGTGTGGGTACTTTGTTAGCCCTCCTCCTCATATGAATCAAAAACTGAAATATATGATACAATGGGAGGATGATCTGGGGGAGGAACTAGACATGGAAGACTGGTTGCTAATTCCTCAATGTGTATCACAATCAGAGAAAATGCCTACAAAGTTATGATGAGGTGGTACTTAACCCCCACGAGACTAGCTAAATTCATCCCAGAGTACCCAACATTATGTCCGAAGGGATGTTGAGTACAAGCCACATTTATACATATGTGGCGGGGATGCCCATTCATATCAGCTTATTGGCTGGAAATCAAAATGTGGTCACAAAGGTTTTTCGGTTTGGACCTACCAATGGATCCCTGGTTATTTCTATTAAACAAACCATATTACCTCCTCACGAGACATGAAAATAAATTACTATGCCACATATCTTCAGCCGCAAGATGCGAACTATCGGCAGTATGGAAACAAACAACTATTCCCTCAATCCCTAAAGTTAAAAATAAAATCTGGCAGATTTGCTGCATGGAAAAATTTGTTAGTCTTAATAATGACACATGCACAGATTTTCAGGATGTGTGGTTACCTTGGATTTTGGGTGCTGGTCAACCAGAAATTAATACCCACTTAATTTTGCTGTAAAAAATGTTATTTATATTAATTGTGTGATTGAATATTATAAGATGATTGTTCGGTAAAATTCTAAATGAATGTGTTCTTTCTCCCGTCTCTATTTTCTGTACCCTTCGCCCCCCCCCCATCTTTTATTTTCTCAATTTCCCCCTCTCCCTAAATTTTTTAATAAAAATTAAGTTTAAAAAAAAAAAAAAAACACAAAACCAGAAAAAAAATCAAGGCAACAGCAGCACAAAAAAAAAAAAAGAATCAGAGATGAGCCTTGGTTTGTATTTTGCTGGGATTACAAAATTTGTTCTGAAGTTTTTGTTCAGAGTTTAAATCAAAATTCTCATTTTTGACCTGTTCGTCTTGGCATTCTAATCAAACGCCCAAATCGGTATCCAGTGGACAGTGACACAGTCCACATGTATAATTTATGTACCATTATACCTGCCAACTGACTCCCATTCAATTTAGATTTTTTAAATTAATCTTATCATACAGTATGTTTAGTCTAATTGGCTAAGCAGATCAGGAAAGCTTAATGACAAAACTTAGTTTCAAATTCACACTTGATTAAACCCAATTACCTATTGTTATCCTGAAGACATCATATTGATATACTGTAATACCAGTTTTCATAGAATCTTAAAATATGGCCACCACTGGCATATGAAGGAGAAATCCAAGCGTTGTTTTTTTTCTTCTTCATTTTTTAATACAGGATTGATGCAGAGGGTCTCTTAAAATGTACTCCATTCATATCAGCCCTGGGGACCCCCTGCTTCCAGAGATACTCACCTCCCAAAGGGGGTGTCGGTATCTCTGCAGTTTTCTGCAGGTCTTTTAATTTTTTTTTTTTTTTTTTAACAATTCTTTATTGTAAATTGACATACACTGTACATTGAAACAAAGCATCATATAAAGAAAAAAGATTTCTGCAGTTTAAAAGTCACCGGTCACATGGGCCAATAGGAAGCCGCACCGGATGACATCACAGCTTCCTAATGGCACCAGGGCCCGGAAGCTTTGAAAATCATCCATAAAACTGAACCCTGGAGTGGCTACCGGCACCCACTATGGAGTTGAGTATCTCCGGAAGCAGGGAGTCCCCGGGCTGAAATTAATGGGGTTCGGCCCTGGAGACCCCCTGCTTCAATCCTTTATTTTAAAAAAATGGAATAAAACAAGAAAGAAAAAAAAAAACAGGTTGGATTGCCTCTTTAATTACACAAATGTAATGTGCACTTTGAATTAATCTTCAACATCCTTACGCCCCATATCTGTCAAGAGATTTTGGGGAAACGTTCCACAACATTGATATTGATGAGTATAGGAAATGGTGCAGCTAGCTGCTAATCCAAAAACAACATAGCAATATCATACTGTACACATTTCACCTGAAAAAGTATCCGCCTCATTACATGGGTAAGCTCTTTCAGTCGTGTTTTGGTTCTAAAACCATATTCGTGTGAATTGGATTTTGGATGTGGTTTTGGTTCTACAAAATGTTAAGTGTTTTGGTTTTGCTAAAATTCTATTTGTTTGGTTTGGGATTTTACCAAAATATGGAGTAACTATGTAACTATAAACAATTGGAAATTAAAATAATTCAGTGGAAAAACTTAAATGAATTTAAAAAATATGGTGGTGAAACACCTAGAGATGGGCAGTTGGCCTGGTGTTCTAAATTTGGGGTTGGTTCTAAATAATTTTGGGGGTTTGTGTCTAAAATACCAAAGTGTTTTGATTTTCTATTTGGCATTGGAATTCAAGGTTCTGATTTCACACACTGGCTTTTGCCTAAATCTATTCATTACTGTAGGAACCGTTGCAGTGCACCTTGTAACTTTACGTATGATTTCAGATTCTACTCCTTGTTCTGTAAATAAGTCTATACAGTATGAAAACTATTGGGGATGGCAGCTTTAATAAATCCACAGGGTCCTACAGATCTTAACCCTTATGTTCCCAGATCTAGGGGGCCCTATGTTTGCCAGTAATTCTATAGTTTTTTTTTTTTTTTTAAAGAGAAACATATGGCCATTGGGGTTACCAATATAATGCCTGAGCCAAGGCTGACCACAGTGTCCATGTTGTTCTATGTGCAAGTATTCTTGTCCAGGGGAAACATTTAAAGTTTAATTTACTGGCTATTGGGGTCTATGCAGGATCACCCCATAGCTGCCATGGTGTGTATATATATATATATATATACTGTATATATATATATATATATATATATATATATACAGTATATATATATATATATATATATATATACTGAGCAGGACAGGGTGCTGCTTTAAGCGATCCATCAATTTTTACAAATCTATCTTTGCATATACCTGTACGCATGAGCAAAACAAGAGTAACTCCAGACCTGTTATTGGAATTTAAAGCACAAGAGATAAGTAGGCATGAAGGGCTGCACATGAGTCAGGGGCATTACCAAGCCTTCAAATGTTTATGGGGAGAATGGTAGTCTTCCTATGGATGTTAACCCTTTATTATTCATGACTCTAAAGTCATAATGGTTACTTTGCAAATGATTCTTTTTTAAAGGGGAAAGATTTTTAGCCTTCAGTTTAACAGAGCTACTAGCCACCATCTGGAACCAATACTCTTGCAGGCCAGCATCTTGATTACAAGACTACCCCTTCTCCTCTTTCTTCTCTACCACCAAAGACCTACAATGTTGTGCCATAACCCTTTCCCTTATTTTGATACTTCCTTCCCCATGCACGGTTTGTCTTACCCCCTACCCTTCTAACTCCCGACTGTTGATAAGGCACATTCTTTGGTTGTGCTGTGTGAAAAAATCAAAGATATCTTGCATGCAAAATGTTTATTTGCTCAATGCTTGTGGGATTTCTTTTCGACGAGAATAGTTCCTGTTTATTATTATATACTCACGTCTGTTCCAGAGGGTTATGTAACTTTGAGAAAATCATGCTTGTGGTTGTGTTTGTTATTCTGCAGATAAATGAGAGAATGCATGATATTTCCTCTCAGTGCTTTCTTTTTCTATACCAGGAGGACAACTAAAATGGATACTTTTTATCATGTTCGCACAGTGGGGTACCAAACAACAGACAATTACAGTTTTGTCTCCCCCCTCCCTCTAACTAATCTCATTTTTACTTTGCAGGATTGGACCTGGGAGTTTTTATAGCTGAACGTTGCTGATTTCAGCTCTGGTAATCACCTGGTTCCTGAGATACTTACCGGTTACGTTACCAACTATTCTTCTAATTTTTTAATGGGGATCTAAATGGTCATACAGTAGGAAGCCGCAAGCCGCAAACCGATGATGTTGTGACAGCCTATTGGCCTGAGATTTGGCAGCCATTTTGTTTCCCCTGGAGGTAGATTTAAATCCTGTAACTTCATCATCGGTAAGAATCTCCGGAACAGGGGAGTCTCTGGACCTGAAAATAGCATGGATCAGCTCGGGGGGACCTCTCAGATCCCATCCTGTAGAAAACATGCCCCCCCCCCCCGCAGCACAATCACGGCAGACATTGTGCCCAGCGCTGCAGACTTTTGCTCGTTTGTCCGCAGTGTCGAGGACAGGAAGTTTTACTACATCTGTATATGTATATTCTGACAGTACTATTCATTGATTAATGATGAGAAGTAAACTTGGAATCCTTGCAGTTACTTTAATAATAGGGACAATTTCTATGAAACTCTATAATTATAGATTGTATAAATGTGGTTGAGATGTGTCAGCAAGATACTGTACTTTTTAATCAACATAAGAGTTCTTTATTAATGTGCCATGTCACAAGTTTTTAATGCCTTGTATGTGAGTCTCTGCCAAGCTATTACAAACTGCAATTAATCTACAGTATATCCCAGTGGACATTTATATTTTGGAGCTGTGTTTATGGAAATGTTTGCTTACATTCCTGAAATTAATTTGATCATTGTTCCATTCTACAGTTCTTTATGATTTGAACGCTTTTAGTTTTGGCCATAGCTTGATAGACGTTTTAACCAGGTTCAATATTTAGGGTACCAGAAATTAACATCATGTTAATAGTAGCGCTTATCGACTAAAGTGAATAACGTAGGGTTTGTTTTTGCAGACACTAGTGATAATGAGCTGCAGAACAGGTGTTTACCTTTACATCGCCTACCCACTAAAGTATTATCAGGTTAAATGCAGGGACTTAACATTATATGAGTCTCTCTCTGCCTCTCTCCCTGTCTCAAGAAAAAGCTGTGTTTAAGGGTCTGGATGAGAGTAAGGCTTGGTCCTCGCTGGCTACTGCAGAGCCCGCTATGGCGGCCGCTGTGGGGACAAGAGCCGCCCCTCAATGGAGCCGGGCCCACTGCAAGGTGTGGCCGCCGCGAGGTGCGTTTGTCCAGCAGACTGGAAAATTGAGACGAGACCTAGCGACAGAGCACTAGGCCACGCCCCCCGGTGGTTCAGCCAATGAGGGCGAACCTGCCGGGTGATGTCATGGCAGCGCCCCTTTCACGCTCCCTCCCCCTGTCTTTCCCCCTGCAGCTCACTGCAGACTGGGGAACTCAGCTGCACGCGCCGCCAGCCTGGCAGATGCGCGTGCAGCGCAGGCACTGGGGCCGTAGCCTAACGCTAAAACAGACTTAACGTCACATTACGTAAGACTATGCGAATGAGATTTAGAATAGCCATTGTTTTTGCATATAATTTGCATTGTGGATACGCGCTAACGTCAGGGAATATACCATTCGTTCTTGTTTAAAGCAACGCCGAGCTATTTTCCCCGATCTTAGTGTATCTGGGCTGTGGTGCTCAACTTGTGCTCTCTGGTTGGCTGAATACCCTTCGGTGATATACTGTACAGTAGTGCCATTAAAGCCTTTCAACGTGACTCTTGCATGGTTCTTTGTGCAGAGACCAGGAAAGTGATTGGAAGCAGTAATGGAAAGGAAATGTTTTGGTCTAGTTTACAGTCACATTTGAAATTGCTCGACAATAGACCAATCTCTGAATTTCTGTTGCTTTAGCACAGTTCATGATTAAGTGCTGGGGACCTGAGTTGCGGACAGCAAAAAAAACAGATGTCATTTTTCACAGGGTGGCATTATGTCAGGGAATGTTCCTACTTTTAAACAAAGTGGAAAGACGTGTGTTTGGGTTATTTGATGTATGTTTACAAGCCATATAAATTGTAACATCCCAGACGGCTTTCCCCCCCTCAATTTCCTTCAAATAGACCTTTCATTACAGATCAATAGCATGATACTGAAAGCTTAATTTGTATTGTGCATCCAGTGTACTTTCTCATCATTAAATCCTCTTTGGGATACTGACTCTATGAACTGACTGAGTTTACCTTTATCACACCACACGTGTGTGAGTACATAATTTTGTCATCTATATATGTGTGTGTGTGTGGCCAGGGCCAGTTAAATGATATTCAGTTGTCCTGGGCAAACCTTCAGCCTTTTGCTGCCCGCTTCCTGCCACCCTTCCCACTGCACTTTCAGATTTTTTGTTAAAATAAATGTTATACCCCCACCCATTCTCTCTTCCTCGCTTCCATGATCCTCTTACCGCCCCCACCCCAGGCCCTTCATCATCCTCAATCCCCTCCCTCATCCTCTCATGTCCCCCAAGGCCCTTCTTCCTCTACCTTTCAATCCCCCTTCCTCATCCTCTTACTCCCCCCCTCATCCTCTCAAACCCCTCCTCATCCTCTCATCTACCTCCTCGTCTTCTCACCCCCTCCTCATTCTCTCACTCTCCCTCCTATCAGCCCCTCCTCATCCTCTCATCTACCTCCTCATTCTCTCACCCCCATCCTCATTCTCTCACCCCCATCCTCATTCTCTCACCCCCATCCTCATCCTCTCACACCCCTCCTCATCCTCTCACACCCCTCCTCATCTCTCACTCCCCCTCCCTCCTCATCCTTTCACTCCCATTATAACTCTCTCATCCTCCCTCCTCATTCTCTACCCCCTCCTCACTCTCCCCCTCCTCATCCTCTCACACCCCCTCCAAATTCTCTCCCCCTCATTCTCTCCCCTCCTCATCCACTCACCCCACTCCTCATCATCTCACCCACCTCCTCACTCACTCACTGCTCTCCTCATCCACTCACACTCTGTCCTCATGCTCACCCCCTCAGCCTTTGATCCCCCTTCCTCATCCTCTCCCCCTCCCCATCCTCTCCCCCACATGCTCCTCATTCTCTCCCTTCCTTCTCCTAAGTCTCTCCTCCCCTCATTCTCTCCCCTTCCTCCTCATTCTATCCCACTCTTAATTCTCTCTCCCTCATCCTCCCAATTCTCTCATCCTCCCCATTTTCTCACCATCCACATTCATGCACCCTCCCCCTCCTCATTCTCTCACACATCTACTCAATTAAAAATGCCTACCTTGCTGGCTATGCTCTTCTTGAGGGAGAACAGAGGATGGCCTTATTTTGAATAAGAATTTTGTTTTAAATTCCAAAATAGATTTCCCTACATTTTCCTCTCAGAGGCAGATTCATTAAGTGCCTGAATGGGAAAGCGCACTTGCGTTAGCTCGTATTCAAGTCAGATTTAACGCGAGATCTGTTGTGCTAATCTGGACAGGCACTTGATAAATCTGCCTCATAGTCTGTGAATAAACATATATTTTTTTGTGTTACAGCAATATTAAAATATTTTGAGCCTGAGAAAAGCAAGAGGTGAAAGATTAAGGCTGCGGCCACGCTGGCGCTGACCATGCTCATGCTTGAGAGTGGTGACGTCACCAGCTGTCCAAGCATGAGCGCCAGGTGTCTACGCTATTTCGGAAGCGTGCGCTGGGGGGCATTGCGGGCAAACTGAGCGCGCTCGAAAGTAAAACATTTTTGTTTATCTAAGCGCCGAGCGTGGGTGAGCGTGTGTGGCCGCGCATGAGCGCGCGCGCACAGCGTAAGTGTGGATGTGACGATCCTCATTGAGTAAGGTATGCGCTACGCACGCTCAGCGCCAGCGGGGACTCAGCCTAAGGCCTCAGGCATGATGCCTCAGGTCGCGCTGATCAGCGCTCCTGCTCTGCCTCGCCTGCTCAAACTGGAGCTTTTTTGTGTCCTGGCAGGCGAGGCAGTGAGCGCGCTTTGGGGGCGGTGCATAGGCGGGGCGGAGGCGTGTCAGAAGGCGGATCGGAGGCGGGGCGGGAGGCAGGGCTAGTCCCTCGCTCCCATTGGATGTGAGCGGTCACGTGACCGCTCCTCCGCTTCCCTGAGCTGCAAATTTTACATTTGCCTGTCTCTCCAAAATACCTGAGCCTCCACACGCATGCGGAAGCGGCTGCTAAAGCCGCGCTGATGACAGATGCAGGTGGTAAGTGCATCTGCTCAGCGCGGCTTAGCAAGGCTCACCATACTATGTCCCAGGCCTTAGGCTAAGGCCCCGCTCCCAGAGTCAGCGCACCTGCGCTGCTGACAGGCGGTGCGCTGAGATACACAGACCGCGATCTGCGGTCTGTAGGGAGCGGGAGCCGGAGCGGGAGGTGGGAGGTTTGATCAGGAGGTGGGCGGGAGGTGGGCGGTTTGATCGGGAGGTGGGCGGTTTGACAGGGAGGGGGGGCGTGGCTTGAGCGGAGGGACCCGCTACTCTCCCCCCCCTCCCTCCACGGACTCGGGCTGGAGCTTGAAGGTAAGTTTAAACACACACACGCAGGCACTCATTCATACACACACACACACGCGCACACACACACACACACACAGGCAGGCACTCACGCACTCATACACACACACACACACAGACAGGCACTCACGCACTCAGACACATACACACACAGACAGGCACTCACGCACTCAGACACATACACACACAGACAGGCACTCACGCACTCAGACACATACACACACAGACAGGCACTCAGACACACACACAGAGAAAGGCACTCACCTGCTTTCACTCCACACTCCTCCCCGCTCCCCGAAGCCTCTCCCCCTCCCCATCCTCTCCCCCACATGCTCCTCATTCTCTCCCTTCCTTCTCCTAAGTCTCTCCCCCCCTCATTCTCTCCCCTTCCTCCTCATTCTATCCCACTCTTAATTCTCTCTCCCTCATCCTCCCAATTCTCTCATCCTCCCCATTTTCTCACCATCCACATTCATGCACCCTCCCCCTCCTCATTCTCTCACACATCTACTCAATTAAAAATGCCTACCTTGCTGGCTATGCTCTTCTTGAGGGAGAACAGAGGATGGCCTTATTTTGAATAAGAATTTTGTTTTAAATTCCAAAATAGATTTCCCTACATTTTCCTCTCAGAGGCAGATTCATTAAGTGCCTGAATGGGAAAGCGCACTTGCGTTAGCTCGTATTCAAGTCAGATTTAACGCGAGATCTGTTGTGCTAATCTGGACAGGCACTTGATAAATCTGCCTCATAGTCTGTGAATAAACATATATTTTTTTGTGTTACAGCAATATTAAAATATTTTGAGCCTGAGAAAAGCAAGAGGTGAAAGATTAAGGCTGCGGCCACGCTGGCGCTGACCATGCTCATGCTTGAGAGTGGTGACGTCACCAGCTGTCCAAGCATGAGCGCCAGGTGTCTACGCTATTTCGGAAGCGTGCGCTGGGGGGCATTGCGGGCAAACTGAGCGCGCTCGAAAGTAAAACATTTTTGTTTATCTAAGCGCCGAGCGTGGGTGAGCGTGTGTGGCCGCGCATGAGCGCGCGCGCACAGCGTAAGTGTGGATGTGACGATCCTCATTGAGTAAGGTATGCGCTACGCACGCTCAGCGCCAGCGGGGACTCAGCCTAAGGCCTCAGGCATGATGCCTCAGGTCGCGCTGATCAGCGCTCCTGCTCTGCCTCGCCTGCTCAAACTGGAGCTTTTTTGTGTCCTGGCAGGCGAGGCAGTGAGCGCGCTTTGGGGGCGGTGCATAGGCGGGGCGGAGGCGTGTCAGAAGGCGGATCGGAGGCGGGGCGGGAGGCAGGGCTAGTCCCTCGCTCCCATTGGATGTGAGCGGTCACGTGACCGCTCCTCCGCTTCCCTGAGCTGCAAATTTTACATTGGCCTGTCTCTCCAAAATACCTGAGCCTCCACACGCATGCGGAAGCGGCTGCTAAAGCCGCGCTGATGACAGATGCAGGTGGTAAGTGCATCTGCTCAGCGCGGCTTAGCAAGGCTCACCATACTATGTCCCAGGCCTTAGGCTAAGGCCCCGCTCCCAGAGTCAGCGCACCTGCGCTGCTGACAGGCGGTGCGCTGAGATACACAGACCGCGATCTGCGGTCTGTAGGGAGCGGGAGCCGGAGCGGGAGGTGGGAGGTTTGATCGGGAGGTGGGCGGGAGGTGGGCGGTTTGATCGGGAGGTGGGCGGGAGGTGGGCGGTTTGACAGGGAGGGGGGGCGTGGCTTGAGCGGAGGGACCCGCTACTCTCCCCCCCCTCCCTCCACGGACTCGGGCTGGAGCTGGAAGGTAAGTTTAAACACACACACGCAGGCACTCATTCATACACACACACACACACGCGCACACACACACAGGCAGGCACTCACGCACTCATACACACACACACACACAGACAGGCACTCACGCACTCAGACACATACACACACAGACAGGCACTCACGCACTCAGACACATACACACACAGACAGGCACTCACGCACTCAGACACATACACACACAGACAGGCACTCAGACACACACACAGAGAAAGGCACTCACCTGCTTTCACTCCACACTCCTCCCCGCTCCCCGAAGCCTCTCCTCCTCCCGCAGCCTCCCCTCCCCATTGGCTCACAGCCACACACGTCACGCGTCAACGCTAGGAAACACCATTCTCTGGTGTCTCCAGCGGCTGACGCGCTACAGCGTGTAGTCAGCTGTGCAGCCAGTGGGGACCGGGACCGGCTCGCGAGGATTCCCCTGCTGGTGGGGAACTCGCGACCCGCCGCCCGCGCCAACGAGCGCAGTGGGACCGAGGCCTAAGCCTGGGATGGCATGTGCACCGAGCACAAAAGACAGGAAGGCAATGCACATGGCCATAGTGCGTGTGTGCATGAGAGCGAAGAGGCAGACGATGCTTGGCGAGGCAACATCTTTTGATTTTGGCGCACGATCACCGGGTCACGTGCGCGGTTCAGCCAATGAGGGCAAACCGCTCACGTGACGTCACGGGCACGCACCCAAACATTGAATTAGAGCTGCTCTTGGTCGCATCTCCTCCAGACTCCACATGCAACGGATTGCCACACTGCAGGCACGTGTGACATCATGTGCTATGTGGCGCACGCACCTACTATGTACAAGCCTTAATAGGCATCGTTTTCCATTAGTCTATTTCCAGTTTTTAAAGTTATTAAATTCTCTGGGTTTTACAATCATATTATGCTCCAAAACAAAGCACACCGAGTTGCACTTGGTGTTAAGCTAAAAGCCTGATAAAAGAAAAATTATATTAAAGCTGTTGAGAAACAATTTGCTACGTGTTATTGCTCCTGTTACTTCATTTGCATTGTATAATATACAGGTGCTGTCATCTGCTAGCTGAATCATATGCACATGTCGTTTTCTTAATTACTGTACATTCCTTCTATGCTACAGTACACAATTGTAGTAGCCATACTGGTTCTAGAGAAGTATACTTCATCATACAGTAGATTGTGATTTCATTATATGGCTGACATGTTTTTCATAGATGTTGTCAACTTCTTCCATGAGCCCATTTATTCTGTCAGCACATACTAAGAGTTCATGCCACATATGTATGTATGTATGTACAGTACATATGATTCCCCCCCCCCATTTTTGTTTATTTTGTTACATATCTTTGAAGCAAGGGGTCTCGAGCTGAATCGCATTAATTTCAGCTCCAGGGACCCCATGCTTCCCAAGATACTTACCTGCGAAGGGGTCGGCTGGTAGCCACTCCACTCGGCTAGCAGGGATCGCTTAATGGCGGTGTTTCAAAGCTCCGGTGCCCTGCGGGCCAATAGGAAACCGTGATGTCATCAGATTTGGCTTCCTATTTGCCCGTGTGACACAGGAGCTTTAAACTTTGCAAAGATACTGACACCCCCTTTGGAGGTCTGTATCTCTGGAACTAGGGGGTTCCCAGAGCTTAAATGAATGGGGTTCAGCTCTGGAGACCCCCTGCTTCAAACCTATGTTAAAAAAAATAATCATTTCAAAAAGCAAATAAATTACTCCTTTAAAGATGTCACCATGCTACAACAGTTTCATGCATATGTTGCCATTTAATTGCAAGAATGTTTGCAGCAATAGAGTATGCAAAAAGTCAATATACTGGATAATTTGCAATATTGAATGTAAAACTGCCACGGGATTACAATAATTATAATTACATTCGTAAGAAACTAAAAAAAAAAGTGTTTATTTTGATCAGCGTTTTGGTCTCATATTAGGACCTTTATCCTAAGGTCATAATAGGAGCATTACTAAGATAAAGGCTCTTCATAATGTTTGACCAAATTATTGATTACATTATACAAAACAGCCCAATAGTCTAGGAGCTTTAACACAGTCCCTCTACCAGCGCGTCGCCATCCAGTACCACCGGATGCGGTCACCCGTGAGCAGGAAGTGACGTCAGACGCCACCGCCGGCGGCGAGGCTGGAGATACAGGAGGAGTGTGAGAATTACTACTTGGCACATTATCGCCGAAAGAAACCTTTATATGTACAATTTATTTGTACTTATTGTGAGTACATCTCCTATTTCTTTACATGAGATAAACTATTTGTTTTGCAACCTAGACTATTGGGCTGTTTTGTCTCTTCATTGCATGTATCATATTGGGATTTGAGCATCATCTCTGCCGCAATAGTCCCTCTGCAAGAGAATCTATCTGGGCCATTTTACACCAAGAGAAAAGCAACTTATCTCCATACTTTCTGACTGAGTCAGATCACTGCGATATTATTTTTTCTTTGCTGTAAGTAGGAAATCCCAAAGAGCCAAGATTCTCATCTAGCCCTCATTGCACTAATATATTGCACAATTATTGTCTTTATGTTTTCTTTATTCACATGATATGTTCCTGATCTGATCGCTCCCTTCCCACCCCAAACCAAGACTAAAAAGACTACTTACTCAGAAACAAAAAATATATACTGTAGCTATACAGGCAGTCGTCGTTTTACAACGCTTCGTTTTACAACGAATTGCTTATCCAACGCTATACAATGCATACCTATGTTCATTTTTACAACTCCAAAACGGCTTATCCAACGCTCTTACAACACTTTGCAGTTGTTTATGTGTATGTAATATATATATTATATAATATTATTTATACTATATAATATATTATATTATATATTATGTTATATATATAATACAGTATATACACTATATAATTTATGTGTTTGCTGCATATCTTATTGCCTGCGTAAAATATTTGGTGTATTTTAGTGTTAAAAATGCCTTCAGGAACGGAACCTTTCTTTTAAACAGTGTTCCTATGGGAAAACGTGTTTCGCTTTAAGACGTTTCGCTATCCAACACCATTTTGAGTAACGCATTGTGTCGGATAACCGAGGACTGCCTGTAGATCTAGTGATGCTCTAGCTAAAGGCACACCCAAAACATAAACTGATAAGTGTTGCGCATCATGGGTGAGTCAAATAAATAAAAAGTAAATTATTATACGTAGGGGCTTATTCTAGTAGCTTCGATAAGTGACTTATCGAGAATTTGGGGCAATTGTCACTCAAATTTGCAAGTGTAGCTATTCAGAAAGCTTCGATAACATGCCAAACTCGCCCGAGACCTGCTTCTTTCTGATCGGTCCCGCTCCCGCAGACAAACCGTGAGGGAGGTCAAAAAGTGCTCAAACTCGCAATTTTTAAAATGTCTAGCTATTCAGGTAGCTTCGATGTGTACAGGTTCTAATCTTGCCACCCCAAGGGTAGCATGATGGGATCCGCGATATGATCGGAGTGACACGCATTAATATCAGCATTAATATCAGCTCCGAAGACCCCCTTTGGCTAAGGTAATGAAGGGTTTAAATACCAGTACCCAGTTTATTGGGGGAAGAGGGTATGGGGGAAAAGGGTATTTGGCCCGTGGTGTGTGTTTATGCCTACCGGGAGAGTTGCGGGAGGAGTTAACCCCTTCATTGCCTTAGCGGTTACTATCGCCCACTATCTACCCACCCGGTAGGCATAAACACACACCACGGGCAACTCCAATCATCACCCCCTCTACCCCCAATAAACATTAAAATAAATGCAAACAGCAATACTTGCCAATACACCCATTGATTGCCAGAGTGCTTACCATGCCCTCAGTGGGAGCAAAGATAACCCCAATGGCAATGAATGGGCACCCTACTACCCACCCCAACAACCAACCTTCTTCCATGCCCCCCCACCCTCCACCCCTAACACATACAGTACAGTTAGGGGCAAAATCCCTATTATCCAAATCTGGATAAGTTCTGGATCCAGATCTTCCCTTCACGTGACGCTGGAGATTTAAACACTGCAGGGGGATACCGGCACCCAATACCGGAGCTTGTAACTTGGAAGTAGGGGGTCCTCGAGGCTGAAATCAATGCGGTTCAGCTCCGGAGACACTCTGCTTCAATACTGTTATTAAAATAAAAACAGTGCGATTGCCTGAGCTGTGCAGGGAGTTGCATCTCTCTCTGTGCAGCACTCTATGTGCAGCACTCTCTGTGCAGCACTCTCTGTGCAGCTCTCTCTGTGCAGCTCTCTTTGTGCATCTCTCTCTGTGCAGCTCTCTATGTGCAGCACTCTCTGTGCAGCACTCTCTGTGCAGCTCTCTTTGTGCATCTCTCTCTGTGCAGCTCTCTATGTGCAGCACTCTCTGTGCAGATCTTACAGACTGCGTGCAGATCACAGGGGAAGAACTTAAAAAACTGAGATAAAGACACTGCTATACCGAGCGGTTTGGCATTTTCCTACCTCACGTATTCTGACTTGCGATAACTCTTTGTGAATACCGTGATAACACAAATGTCAGACTCTGAGGTAGGGTCATGCAAAAACGTTCGATTTGGCAGTGATAACATCAAAGCTACTTGAATAGGCTCCATAGTATCAGAGAAAAGTTGAGTTGCATATGTGCAGGTCTTTACATATGATAAACATTGATTATTGTACATGATTAGAAGCATGATGTATCCAAAATGTCATATACAGAAATATAATATATATAACTCCATAAATAAAACCCAATCTTTGTAGGTCTGTCTAATCTAATGCAAGAGTGATTGAGGAGACTATAGACTATGTAATCAGAGACTGTCTGCTGTAAATTCCAAGAAAAAAATGTACGTTTGTGAAGCCAATAAATAATCCTTCTTAAAGGTAGAAGTTCATAAAGCCAATATATTCATAAAACCAACAAGAATTTTTTAGAAGAAATTGGTATTATTTCATTTCATCTCTCTCTCTCTCTCTCTCTCTGTCTCTCTCTGTCTCTGTCTCTCTCTCTCTCTCTCTCTCTCTCTCTCTCTCTCTCTCTCTCTCTCTCTCTCTCTCTCTCTCTCTCTCTCTCTCTCTCTCTCTCTCTCTCTCTCTCTCTCTCTCTCTCTCTCTCTGTGTCTCTCACTCTCTCTCTCTCTCTCTCTCTCTCTCTCTCTCTCTCTCACTCTGTGTGTGTGTGTGTGTGTCTCTCTCTCTCTCTCTCACTCTCTCTCTGTCTCTCTCTGTCTCTCTCTCTCTCTCTGTGTGTGTCTCTATCTCTCAATCTCTCTCTCACTCTGTGTGTGTGTGTGTCTCTCTCTCTCTCACTCTCTCTGTGTGTGTGTCTCTCTCTCACGCTTTCTCTCTCACTCTTTCTCTCTCTCTCTGTGTCTCTCTCTCTCACTCTCTCTCGGTGTCTCTCTCTCACTCTCTCTCGATGTCTCTCTCTCTCTCTCTCTCTCTCTCTCTCTCTCTCTCTCTCTCTCTCTCTCTCTCTGTGTGTGTCTCTCTCTCTGTGTCTCTCTCTCTGTGTGTCTCTCTATGTCTCTCGCTCTCCAAATTTATTTATCATAAATTGTTTTCTTAAGCCATTAGGTGCAGCAATATTCAAAGAAAAATTCAAGATAAAGTTCTCTTCCGCCATATTGATGTGCTTTTTTTTGTGGTTACGATTAGAAATTGAGACGAGCAATACAGTAAGTGCTGTGATATTTAGTGACCAGCACAGGAGCTATAAGGGTGCCAGCCCTACTGACATTGACCGGATGTCTTAAGGCCGCTGTAAGGATTAAAAACTCTCTACGGTGAAAATTTGCCCCCAACTAATTTTCTTGCACTGATTTCTTTTTCCATAATGTTTGCATGAATTAGGGAGAAATCTTCCAACAGTTCTCTGTTTGGGAGAAATATTAATATAAACACATTTCTTCTTGTCTTTGTATCGTGTGATTTACTAAATATACTGTAGCTTTATATCTGTCCTGATTATTGCAACGGTGTGAGTTTGACTGAATTTTTTCATGTGTTTGTTAACTAAGTGTTAATAATTTTTCCTATATTAAATAATGACATGTGCCTCCCATTACACTTCTTAACCCCAGATCCACAGAGCTCCATAAAGTCACTTAACATGTTGCTAAGCTAACTTATCGTCACGGCAACACTGACGGTGTATCTTCAAATGACAATAACATAACTTAAGTCCTGTCTTTTCCCTAAAAGCGCATAACGTTAACTGTAACTGCTGTTGGTGATCATAATATACAAAGGATATTCAAATAAGGCTTTATCGTATCATTGTATATCCACTAAAATTCGTTAATGTGGGGACTTAACGTGACGATGACCTTATGCTAATGAACTGTACTACAGTCTTTTTTTGTATTGCATATAATTTGGGTATTGGATTGTAAGATGTTCGGGACATAAGTTTTACCATGACACAGCTTGCAATTACAATATATCTTTTGTTTTTACCCTTTTGTGTTTACTTGTTGTCACCCCATATTTACAGTGTGGTGAGTACACAGTCTGTGCTATACTATTCAATAAAGCAGCCCAATTGACAGCAAGCTCCTTGGACATGATTTGCCTTCATTTTCCATCCCTCTTCTGAGCAGTCACCGTGTGCTGAAGTTACCTTATTTGGGAAATTACAGTAAACTGCCAAGAGTTACAGTACGCAGGTGGAAAACACCAAAGTTAAAATATTCAGCGGAAATGTTCCAAGATCTCTTTACAGCACTTCACATCTGTAAATAGAGAAGTACTATATTATAGTCACTTTAGAGGAAGCATAACATTCTTGCTGGAAGTGCCGTAAGGGAAGCTTGCCCTGTCATTAGCTATGAGTATTCAGCACTTTCTGTGCATATGTACATGTAAGAATTCTGCTTCCTTTATTTTAACTCAGCAAATAGCAAAATAAGGATGTAATTGGCTGTGCAGCCCTCTATAGGCAAAGGTAAGTGTCAGAAATCAGTGAACAGAGGCAGTTACCAAATAGCGCCAGCCTTAGGGCAAGGAGAGCAAGGCAGCACCCTTGGGCCCGCGCCTGTGGGCGTCCTGCGCTGCCTCCTCTCCTCACCCTCCTGTCGACGCCATTTAGCAAATATGCTACAATATGCTACAATATGCTACAATATGTACTGCTTATGTAGGGCCTAATTAAATGCTCATATTTAACCAAGATAAAAGGGCATGTATGCAGTGGGGGAGAAAGCAGCCTGGAGCCCCTCAGCAACGGGTTAGGCTCCCCTCTCCATTCCTCCCCCTCTTACTTTTGCACGCCCAGTCACGCTCTGCCTCCCCCCCCTCCTCATTGCATTACGGTATGACGTGCAGATGGGGGCAGGGCTTGGGGATTCAAAGAAGGGCAGGGGCTGGAAAGCAGTCTGTTCCGTGCCAAGAAGTTTGACAATCTGGCTGTTGGATCAGCTGCAGACAGAGGCTCTCTCTCAAGAAAATAGATAGCTCCAGCAGCATCGGGTCTGCTTGCAGGCGATGGCGGTGATGGCAACACAGGCGGTGGGTCGGATAACCCCAGAGCGGAGCTAAGTGTTGAGCCTGGGTAGCGCAGCCAGAGATCTACGCATCCGCCAACGCGGTTGGCAGTGGCCCACCAAAGGCGGTTGATCCCTCTGAGGGGAGCAGTGGAGATCCAGGACCCACCTGTACGGTGAACGCAGAAGCACGCTAGTCCCGCAGCAAAGAGCACTGTGGTTGCGGAGCGGACTGGTGCCGAGAGACGGATGGCTGGGGGTAAGAGGAAGGCTTCAGCCTCTATTTACCCCCCAGCTTCAATAAGAGCAAGGCTCCCTCCCTTAAGTAAGACACAATGGGGTTACAGAGGGGAGGAGGTGCCCGGGTATACCAGAGGCACAGGGCGGTATCCCCTGAGGGTGACAGGTCAAGGGGTGTCTGAGTTGCCTTTACAGGAGGGGGAAGGGCAGCCGAAGTCTGGGACTGCAGGGCAGGACACAAGGGAGAGAGCTGCTGCAGAGTGGGTCTGTGGGTGTTCCTGAGGCAGTGGATATGGCGGCCATTGTGTGAGGGGTGTTGGAAGCCTTAGGAGTGCAGGGGAGGGCCCTTGCAGGAGGGCTAGGGGCATTATCAGTGGCCCCTGTGGCAGCAGGGAGGGCTACACTAACGGGTGGCAGGGGCTTGGGAAGGGGGGACCCCTCATGCAACTAGGTTCCTTTGGGGTTGGTAAGTTGGAAGATGGCATTAGCCTCCTCAGCGGTGGCAGTGGGAGTTACTTCGGCAGCAGCACTAGCAGTAGTTGTGGTGAAGATATGTGATATTTGTTTCAAAGATGCTAACGCATACCTCACTAGCCCAATAGGTTTACACTAGCTGATGGCGCCATGGCTGGGTCTCTAGCCCAATAAGGAGGCTTCCCACTTGTTACAGGCAGATATTCAGGAGGGGTTTTAGATTCCGTTTGAGGAAAGGATGGGGGGTTGGGAGGTGATGAATTTAAAGTCGGTCAGGGAAAGGGAAGACCTGAGAGAAAATTGTAAAGGAGATTGAGTTAGGCAGGATGGCGGGCCCATTTAGTTCCCCACCTATGCCTGTGCTGAGAGTTTCCCCATTGGACATAGTTCCTAAAAAAGAGGAGGGATCCTTTCAGTTAATTAATCATCTGTCTTATCCGACGGGATAGTCTGTAAATTATGGGAGCTTTGCTTGGTGGGTTATGCTAATTATGATCAGGCAGTGGCATTAGTGGGCAGGTACCGGCAGGGCGCGGTATTGACAAAGGTGGACATAAAGTTGGTATTTAGGATACTGCCAATAAGCCCCCAGTGCTTCCACCTGCTGGGGTCCAAGCTGGGCAACCAGTATTTTGTGGATTTATTCTTGCCAATGGGATGTGCCCTGTTGCGCTTCTACTTTGAAACTTTCAGCACTTTCCTGGAATGGGTAGTCTGAAAAAGAGTGCAGGCAGTGCGTGTTAATGCACTATTTAGAAGATTTTTTTTTGTTCATGGGTCATGGGGAGTCAGATTTGTGTACCAGATGGCTGGGAGAGTTTTCAGCAATGGC